>NW_017309655.1:29207-33862 GCF_000935625.1 Nanorana parkeri | reverse complement strand
CCCCTGCCGACGGGGGAAGGATCAAAGGATCTAACGATGTCTGGTCTGCTGCAGAAGCACCTAGACCAGCGGTTCTCGACCTTTCTAGTGCCGCGACCCTTTGATCAAATTGCCCAAGTTGTGGCGACCCCTAACAGTAAAATGATTTTCGTTGCTCCTTCATCGCTGTAATTTTGCTAATGTTAGTTAGCTATTAGATAGCGGCTCCCGGCCGCCCGGGAGAGAAAAACACTTTCTCCCGGAAATTTTTCCTCTGCTCGATCTAGCGGTGTAAACCTTTCCCTGCGCTTGTTTTTTTTGTTGTTGTTTTTTTCTGACATCGGAGCCGCCGTCAGTCAGGAAAAAAAAAAATACAGCATAGGAATGCATAGCTAGATCCCTATTGGCTATTTCAATGTGCAATATCCAATAGCAAGCTTGCTATTGCACCAGCCCGCTGCTGCTGTCAATCACAAGAAGAGGACCTGATGCAGAACTTCAGGTCCCCCACTGCTGATTGACAGTGACAAAGTGAAATAGCCAATAGGAATCTAGCTATTCATTCCTATGATGGGTTTTTTTCCTGACTAACGGCGGCCGGCGGCTCCAAAAAACAGAGCCGGGAAAGGTTTACTCTGCTCGATCAAACAGAGTGAACCTTTCCGGGAGAAAGTGTTTCTCTCCCGGGCGGCCTAATAGAAGGAGACTCCCCGAGCGTCCGGGAGAGTTGGGATTCTGCAATTACAAGTTTTACAGATTAGAATAGACAAAAAAAAACAAATTTCTGACGGTTTTAGGCAACCCCTAGCAAATCGTCAATTGACCCCCCCACCACCACCACCACCACCCCCACGGGGACGCGACCCACAGGTTGAGAACCGCTGACCTAGACAGAGCATTACTGCCACTTTTGAAGAGGGCAAAGGTCACAATTTTTTGGTGAATGTGGGACCCCTTAGGTGGACCGTTCATAGCAAAACGATATCAATCAGCCACAATGGAATCTTCCTGAAGATTATTTTGTTCTCTTGAGTTAAGAGCAGCTTAAAGTTAAACTCCAGGCAGATATAAAAGATGAATTAACGTAGCTCTGCGTTCACTGATACATCATTAAATGTATTTTTTTTTTTTGAATGCAAGCATTGTAAGCACATGAATTGTAGTTGGTATCAGCCTCTTGCAGTTCCTGTACAGTGGAGCGCAGACCGGGAAAGGGAGTAGCAGCACAGGGAGCCAATCTGAGTGATAGAGTGATAGAGAGATGAGCTCCTCAGTATGCTGCTTTTCTGCTCACTGTCCAGTTACAGCCGGGGAGGGGGGGGATGGGGGGACAAAACCTGCCAGTGTTAGTGAACTGCAGCAGAAAAAAGGTCTCCTGCCCTGTGCTGTGTGGCAAGGCTGGGCAAATTGCAAGTTTGCAGTTGCTCATATCTAGATCAATCACAAGTTGCTTTGTATATGGTGATCATTAGGCTTTGCATATGGCCACCATGAGAGGGATATCAGGGGAAAGTGGGCGGCAGACTCCTAGAACAAGGGAAAATTCCTTCCAGTACAATTGGTCTGAGTGGGTTTAGCGGCGGGACAACAAACTGTCACATGATGACTGTATTCATTGTAATGAGTTCACTTTAATTAGCGCCTTTCTCCTTTTCGTAGAGTATACGCGACTCCATTGATTCTAACGAGGAGGAAGACGAAGACACCGGCTCTGATTCCCCAGACAGAGACGTGTATCTCCCAATGTGGTCGCTGTAAGGACGACTTTATATCTTTTATGGAGAGGAGAAGTATATTTTGTTTATAATTTGAAGAGAGACTGTGTTGTATTTTCAGGACGTTCAGCGTTTTATCACCGCTGCAACATTGTGTTTTCAACTTTCACATTTTTACATTCCTGCTGCTTAATATTCAGATCGTTGTAGTTCATTATACAGATTTGTAATCACTTCCTCTAGTGCTGGTCTGTATTTTAGGGAATGCGATTAGAATCCATGTTTAAAGTGACACTAAACTCCGGAGTTAAATCCTAAAAATCCATTTAAGTATCTTAACGATGAGCAACAATGTATCTTATTGGTGTATCACTCGGCTGTAGATCCTCCAATCATCTCTGACACCGTCCTTCCTTCTGGAGGGGGGGCTACGTCTGTTCCCCCTGGTCCCTGTGTGTGTGGTAAAGTAGTCACCGCCCCAAGCTCCCTCCCCCCCCCGGATGGACTACAATCTCAATGCAAATTAGTAAACTAAGCATGAGATTGTAGTCCATCACAGGAGCGAGCTAGACTGGCCTGCACAGAGTCCTGACCTCAACCCCATAGAACACCTTTGTGATGAATTAGAGCGGAGACTGCGAGCCCCTCCCCCAACATCAGTACCTGACCTCACAAATGGTCCAACATTCCCATAGACACACCCCTAAACCTTGTGGACGCCTTCCCAGAAGAGGCGGAGCTGTTATAGCGGCAAAGGGCGGAGCCAACCCAATACTGAACCCTACGGACTAAGACTGGGATGTCATTACAGTTCATGTGCGTGTAAAGGCGTCCCAATACTTTTGGCAATATAGTATACATTGTTGTTCAGAGTTCAGAGACTTGGATGTATTTTTAAGATTTAGTCTTTAAAGTGACATTATCACAAGGGAAGTGTGCCAACTGCTATCAGGTCACAGACCCAGAACAAGCATGGGGTGTCAGAAAAGTGTCAGAATTTGTTATTTTTATACTTGTTCCTGGCCAGAGACTGAAAGCATCGCAGGCAAAGCTTCAACGTGGCTGGAGGGGGCGGGTACAGCTGGCTCTGCCTCTAGATAGGAGGAGCCAGCTGTCACTCACGCAGCTGGGCGGATCCCGGCACAATTGTCGGGATCCGCCACGGATGCGGCGTCTCAGTATACCACGAGCTGTAGCTCCCTATATACTGAGCTTAGGGTGACGGGAGGACGCTAGTTTGTGTCCTCCCGTTACCCTAAGGAGAACTATGGGGAAAAGCCCTGACCCCATAGTTCTCCTTTAATCATTCTCCAAAGGAGAACTCAGTCATGGAAGTCTTCATGAGTCTCACATGACAAGAGTCCCTTCCAAATAACATCTTATTTTTATTGTCTTTTTTTTTTCAACTTCTTTTGTCTGATCTGTCCGGCCGATTTGTTTCCCTTCCCGCCAATGTCCGCTGTGGTCACAGAAACGTCTAATGTTCATTCATTTGATTATCAGGAAAGGCTGATAAAGGAATTTGTGATTTTTAGAGACTAAATCAAATTCTGATGGAAAATAATAAAATTATTTTTTTTCTTCCTTCACAGGCAGCAAAACTCTTTTGATTCGGAGAAGGATGTTCCAGACTCGACAGGCCAAGTGCAGAGCCCCCCCGATGCAGAGGATTGCTTGTGGTAAGAACGAGCAGAGTATTATTATTATTATTACAGTTATTTATGTAGTGTCGCCTCACTTTACATACATTCACATCAGTCCCTGCCCTAGAGGAGCTAACAATCTAAGGTCCCCATCTCACATACATACAAGGTCCAATTTAGATTGGAGCCAATTTACCTTCCAGCATGTCTTTGGAGTGTAGGAGGAAACCGGAGTACCCGGAGGAAACCCGCACAGCACAGGGACAACATGCAAACTCCTTGTAGATAGTGGCCTGCCTGGGATATGAACCGGGGACCCCCAGTGCTGCAAGGTACGGGATGGAGGGTGAATCACTTCAAAAGTGGGATTTGGTATTCAAATTAGACGGCAAGATGGAAATCAGTCTAGAAAATAATGTGCCACCGACATCCAGAATCCAACCATCCGCCCAACCGTGAACCCGGTCACACTTTAGTTCCCAAAACTCCTCGCTCTTTACGGCCCCCAAAATATGACCTTTTCCATTCTGGACTAAACTAGGCACAGAGGAGGCTTAAAGAGGACCTGTTACTTTGTATCAGACTGAATACTGCAACGGAAGACATTGGGGCCCTTTAAAACACTTATAAGGGGATCTGCAATCAAGCCGTAATAGACATGGACGCATAAATTCCCCAGCACTCCTCCCTTAAAGCCCATTTGTAACATTTATAATAGTTGTAACATTACAAAAAACCCAGAGGACTCAGTTGCATGCATGTGTGTATGTATATGTGTATGTATGTATATACTGTGTGTATATATATATATAAATATACTGTATATATATATGTATATACATGTATGTGTGTTAGCCTGTATTTGTGGGAGGAGTCTGCTCCCACCTCGCACTCTTAGAAACCCCGCAGGCATGCTCACCTGGGCACGGCGAGCTTCAGCATGACCCCTTCCCTTCTTTCACAACATCGCACGCAGAGTATGCCCCTTTATTGGCATTACTGTCCACCCGGACAGTTTGTTGGTGTTACATCTCACATATTGGTCAAGTATATATATATATTGTATATGAGAGAGAGATTTTATGTGGAAGCCAAAGTGCTTCTGGTATATGTGATCCTGAATAGGGATGAGCTCAGGTTTAGACTGGGTTACAAACTGGGTTCCTGCCCAATCGGCTGCATGTCTGGGCATTCCCTGCCCTGCAGCTGACCATATACAAAGGGGCGTGATGCCAGTGTCATTTACCTATTAGCCATGTAGCAACATAAGGCCAGGGCAGTCCCTGTCAGTGGGGGTGGGGGTGCTGTTAGTCTCCTG
>NW_017309655.1:22285-29073 GCF_000935625.1 Nanorana parkeri | reverse complement strand
AGAGCTGCCACATTATGGGGACACCCCTGCATAAGGTCAATAATGTTAATGCATCCCACCCCTTTGCTTAAGCCACAGCTGATTGGGCGGTAGCAGAAGGAGTTTCCTTCCCGGTTCGGACTGGGTTCAGTCCGAACCTGAGCTCATCCCTATTCCTAATCCATTTCCAGCACTCTGCTTTGCTGTAGGGAAGTGAATTAAAATCAAATTCTAATATTTTAATAAAATTTGAGCAAGTGACCCAGCACAGGGCAGGTGATCACGTAGGAGAAGGCTTAAGGTTAAAGCCCGACTCCAGCCAAATTGTTTTTGTATTAGTTATGGATAGAATGGGAAAGAGTTAACATTTCTGTCTATGACCCCCCTCCACTGGGGAGATGCCTTCACTTCCTGTCCCTGTAATACCTGTGGAAGAAATGGGGGAAGGGGGTTGTCCCCGGGACAGAAAAGCACAAACAGCAAACATCGTCAGAGAGCCGCAGGTACCTCTTCCAAGTTTAGAAATTTGCAGCAGCTGGGGGTTTATTAGGAAATACTAAATATAACACTGTTGCTGTCACCAGCCAATCAGGAGCCAGCTTTCGCTTCCTGGTTAGACCAGCCCTGTAATATTTTTTGGAAACGCCCCCCTATCCTGTAAAGTGGTGCCTTCAGCTCCTGGACACGTAACTCAAGTTCATGTTTCCTTTACAGTGTCGAGACGCAAAATGACTCCGTTCCTCACAAACCGCCCCGGAATTCCAGAATTCCAGAACCAAACAGGTACCCAAAACCGCAGGGAAGCCAGCTGAAGAAAGTTAAATTACTGAAAATGATTTAGTAAGTAAATTCACTAGAACTGGCTTACTTAGTTATTCTTTCTGCAGAATACAAAGAAATCTGTTTATAAACAAGTAGCAGAGCCTACAAAGCTTTCTGAACATTCGTTTAGATGCAAAAATGAACGCTTTAGATATATTTTCTCTTCTGCTTGAATGTAATGTAATGTAATGCCACATTCTGACCACTAGATGGAGGAGTATAGGAAAAAAGTAATTATTTACTATGCTCATCAACCCCATCTAGTGGCCACAATGCGGTATTACATTACTGTGGCAGTGCATGGCATTGCCACGGTGTAGTATGGCAACTTTGGCGCCCAGGACTCTCAGTCAGAGGGGCTGAGAGGTTCCATAATGTTAATACCTTTTGGAGAGGAGGAACTGGCTGTTCAATTCCTTCCAGGTTTTCCGGACTATAGCGGGATGGAATCTCTAGTCCCGGGGGGACAGGTGTTGCCAATGTCCAGTATAGCTGGATCAGGTGGTTGAGAGCGGCCTTATTAGGAGCCCAGTGCTCAGAGTTAGAGGGTTGCGGATGTGCTGTAGGCACGCGGGCTACAGGCGGACGCTGCTGCGTGCGTGAGCACAGGTGACACAGCCAGGAAGGCTGGAGAGGTCCAGAGGGTCGGTGACCCTGAGATACCTGTCGGGGAGACAGAGAGGGACGGTGACCCATGAGGGGTGAATTCTGAAAGTCTTTGAGCTGAGGGAAGCTGCTGAGGACGGTATATCCAGGGAAAGTCCTGGGACTATAACACTGGGAGTGTATGGGACAGCCAGATGTCGGTGAGACCAAAACATGATGTGTTAATGAGAGTGTTATGCTTCGTTTATGCTGAAGAAAAGTTATGTTGTGACGTTCATGGACTGTTGAACTTTTGATAAAGAAAGACCGTCCTTTTATGTTAAAGTCGGCTTCAGGAGTGGTCACTTAGCGCCAGGGCAGCCATCAGAAATTTTGGGGCCCCTTACACGGCTTTAGGCCGGGGCCCCGCTGGACGCAGGTCTTAGTGACGCGCTGGACACAGGACCCATCTGAGAGTGACCCTGCAGAGCCCACCATAGATGCTGCACAGCCCATCTGAGACTGTCTATGGTGGGCTCTGAAGGTGGGCTGGTCAGGGCTGCATCCCTCCCCTCACTCCTTTTCCTTTCTACCTTCCTTCCCCCCAGGCTGCCCGGGCCCCTTACATGAGTATCGGCCATACCCCCCCTGATGGCTGCCCTGCTTAGCGCTTACCATTGTGCTATATCCCCCCAAAACTATCACATTACATACAATTGACTCAAGAAGAAAATACTGTATATCTAAGAATGTTCATTTTTGCATCTTTTTACACAGAACAAATGTTCAGAAAGTTTTGTAGGGCGAATGGACAGCTTTGCAAATTGGTTATAAATAGACCTATGGGTGTTCCGTGATTGGAGGAGGGGGGATTGTGGCATTCAATTCAAATGTCCAATCGCAGGACGCCTTGCATTCTATGTAAAGAATATAAGATATTTTATTAGTGGTGGAGGTGCAGTAAGATTGTCAGACATATCCTTCATTGTATGTAGTGTACTGGAGCCGGACATTGGGCTCTTCAGAATGAATGGAAGTTGACGTTTTTTTACCTAAAGCAGCAACATCCACCAACGGGTAATTAGTAATATTAGTTTTTCCTCGGAGTTCAGCTTTAAATTCTATCTAAAGCCAACAGGTATCACAGTAACAGAAATATGGGAACACAGTGAAATGGATACTGTAAAGCGGCAGCTGCAATCATTTCCATAGAGGATACCCCTCGTTATCACACAGTTAGGGCTCGTCCTCACCAGTCCCCTTGCACAGCCTTGCCCAACGCAGGCAATTTGCCTTATTGTCCTATTGTTTCAGTTCACACCACTGCAGTTCACACCACGTGCTGCACACGTTGCAGCAGGACAGGTTGCATTTTTTACGGAGCGGGCCGAGGCGTGCTACAATGCATCGCAATGCTCTGGGGTGCATACAGTCAGAGAAAATGTCATTTTGGGACATTCCAATAAAGTTTTTTAAAAAAGTAACAACGCTTTGCAATGTCCTTACACAACACACACCAGCGGGCACACAATTATACAGAATATAGGCTGGTGTGAAAGACCCCTAAAAGTATATAAAACCCATAAAGTACCTCTGCGCTTGTCTGTGAGATACATTGGGGTGTCCGGAATAGGCACCGTATGTAAAACAAAGTTTACTGCTGATCTATCTCATCCAACTAAAAACATTCACTGCCTCACCATAAAGAGAAAATAAACTTTGTATCCAAAAGAGGATAAACAACATGCTATAAAAAATAAATATACAATAAAGGAGAAAGTATAACATGTAATATATAATAAAGAATAAAGTATAACATGTAATAAATAATATACAATGAAGGATGAAGTGTAACATGTAATATATAATAATATACAATAAAGAAGAAAGTATAACATGTAATATATAATGATATACAATAAAGAATAATGTATACAATGTAATATACGATAAAGATTACCTGCTTGTTTATTATTTCTTGGATCCTGTATATCCTCCTTTTGGATACAAAGTTTATTTTCTCTTCTTTATGGAGAGGAAATGAATGTTTTTATTTTGATGAGACGTATCAATCAGCTTGGTAACATTGTTTTCCATCTGTTGCCTTTTCCCGGACACACTTATGTATGTCACTGATGAGCTCTGAGGTCTCTCGTACGTGTTATATATACACAGAGTGATATTGGGGTTTATCTATAGAGAGTTCGCGTTCTAGGTGTTGGATTTAATTGGCTACGATTATTGATCTGCTGGATAATTTGGGTCTAATATTATTTCTCTTTTTTTTTTTTTATAGCGAACAAGATTCTTTGGATTATGCGACAATACATCTTACCGTATCAACGGCTCACCTACAGAAGCACCTCAACCTGCAGGAGGTCGGAGAACGCTTGTGGTAAGGACATTAGAATTAGAGGCCACATGGCGTCTATGTGATCTGTAGCCGGGAATCTGTCCCGTTATTTTCCGGGTTATCACATTTCTTGGCCATTCCAACAGTGAAATCTCCCTGCCATCATTTCTGACCCTAATCCCACCCACCTGGGTGTCCCCGCCCACCTAGGGGTTTTGGGTGTCCCCGCCCACCTAGGGGTTTTGGATGTCCCCTCACACCTGGGGTTTTGGGTGTCCCCGCACACGTAGGGGTTTTTGGGTGTGCCCGCCCACCTAGGGGTTTTGGGTGTGCCCGCCCACCTAGGGTTTTTGGGTGTGCCCGCCCACCTAGGGGTTTTGGGTGTCCCCGCCCACCTAGGGGTTTTTGGGTGTGGCGTACAAATAAATCATTGGTGGTCAACTTTCCTTATATAGGGGGCCTCAGGTGTGGCCCCTGGCATCACCAAAGGGCCACACATAGCATTTACTGAATGTAAATGCTACAAGCAACAAGAGATAGTGGAAGATAGTAAAAAAACTAGACCACACAGGGGTTCATATATATATAGATCTGTGTATATATATATATATATATATGGTTAGTACTGTATATGTGTAGATGATTGGTCACTTACACTTTTCTGTCTCTACTTTACCAGTGTGAGTAAGTGGAAGGGACCTGTAGAGATCGGCTGCGTGTTCTGCCACGGAGATCACATCAAGGCAGTCAATGGGTTTCGCCCCGAGAACAAAGAGTTCTTCTTCCAGATGCTGGCTCGCTCCATAGATGACACGGTAACCACTTTGTAGATGTGTTTTTATTACTCCAGTCACTTCTATCAGGAGAGACACAAAATCAAGTGGAAACAATGGCGCAGGTCCAGTTTTTGCTCTGATGTCATGTCTTGGCCGACCCTCTAATGAAGGCTAATGCAACGCATGTAAATATGTGAAATGGCGCACAATAATGCACGTGGGGTAATGCGCTGCCGCGGAACACAGTACTATGACGGGGGGCCTAGAACAGTATCTGTGAGAGCTCGTTCACACTGCGATTCTCAGCCCGTTCCAGGTGTAGGATGCTTCTGATCCCTGAAAATGGCGGCTATGAAAGTGTGTTCTGGGCCTCACTGCCGGGTCCATCCTCCTCTCACGGACTCAGTCAGTGATCTGAACAGCGGCGCGTTCCTCTTCACAGCCGCCAGTGATACCCAACATCATGAGATGCAATAGCGACCCCGGCGGCCTGCACGGCATCAGGGATGTCCTGGCCGGGCCCCCCGTGCCCCTGGCTGCATAGCGGTCGCCGGGGTCGCTATGGCGATTGTTACACCACTGACAGGACCAGAAACTGTGGCCACCGATATCATTATATCAGGCAGCACAGTGGGTCCCCGGTTCAAATCCCAGTCAGGTCACTATGCAAGGTGTTTGCATGTTCTCCCTGTGCTTCCGTGTGTTTCCTCCGGGTACCTTCCACACGCCAAAGACATGCTGGAAGGTTAATTGGCTCCAATCTAAATTGGCTCCTATGTGAGATGGGGACCTGATTGTAAGCTCCATAAAGGACGGGGACTGATGTGAATGCGCAACTATGTAATTTGTTGGCGCAATATAAATACCTGTAATAGAATGTTATAGGACTCATCCAATGATATAAGAAGCCAGCAGATGACTCCTCTGATAGCTGTTGATTTTGGGTGGTCTGACTCGTTAAAGTTCTACTTGTCGGCGGCTTGTTAACACAAAAACCTATGTTGGCCTCCGGCGAGGAATTATCCGGAATAACGCGTTGTGTATTATCCGCCTGCAGGTGAACCTGGTGGTGATTCGCAATAAGAGAGCCGGCGTCTTCCATGTAGAGGGCTGCAACTGTGGGGGATCGTGAGAAGAGCGCCCCCCGAAGGAGGAGAGGAGCACACAAGGTATGTTCTAAATGCCTGAACTTTGGTCAAAAGAAAAAAATGTGTTTAAAAAAGTTTATCAACAATAAAGTTATAAAAAAAAAAGCTTTTAACCCGGCGGGTGAATGTGCTGTCCATCACTGCCGGGCCTGGTTTCTTCCTCCTCCTCTGACGGGCCCCCGCTTCCACCTCTGCTGCCACCACTGGGCCCCAGCCTCCACCACTACAGCTGCTGGCTGTCACTGACTCCGCAGCGGCTGTGAGGAGGAACGCACCACTGCACAGATCACTGACAGGTTGTCAGTGACCTGGACAGCGGCGCGTTCCTCCTCACAGCCGCCAGTGACAGTCAGCAGCCTGCGTTGCCACAGCAACCCAGGCAGGACCCGCACAGCATCAGGGGGACCCCTCTGTTCCTCATCCTGGCCGGGCCCCCCCCCTATGCCCCAGGCCCCATAGCGGCCGCCTGGGTCGCTATGGTGATAGTTCCGCCACTGGATACATGGAATTTAAAATAAAGTAAAAATCAAAAATGGTGTGCCCCTTCCTCCTCCCCCTTCTTTTATATCTGCCCAGAGTTCCGCTTTAAAGGAACAATCCACCCAGAGCTAACATTTTAGATTTTGGCACATGCTGGCGGGTTCTTTGTAGCTCTCATTAGACATTACACCCGCCATGTTGATGACATGTACACCAGTATTCATTGACCTCTTCTGTTCTGCAGATATCTGTCTATTGGCACCAAGCCGGACCTCTCACCGGGGACTGCGGGTCAATTCTGCTCCAGACCCTCGATGTGCGTGTTTTCCTGAGCCGAGAACTTTTATATACTCCACAGTATAGTACATATACTACAAAGAATGGTCTATGTAAGGTCGGTTGTACAGGCCGATGCGATTTAATGGACCTACCTATGTGATGTCACGTTCCAGGGACGTGGCTACCACAGTCTAGTACAGGGCTACTCTGTTACTGCAAGTACATACGTATGTATGCTCTATAGAAGTGTTTGTGTGTGTGGCCGGTCTTGTTATTATGTATCCTATGGAGGGCTCGTTGGCGGTGTGCTCAGGTAGCCCATTGAGCCAATGGGCTCCAATGTGGTAAAAATCCGACATGACCCTT
>NW_017309655.1:11004-21412 GCF_000935625.1 Nanorana parkeri | reverse complement strand
GGCTCCAATGTGGTAAAAATCCGCCATGGCCCTTTTTTTTTTTTTTTAATGCAATGCACCGCCGTTGCCTTAGTGCAGCGGTCGCCAACCTTTCGGACCTCATGGACCACTAAATTCATCATTTTAAATCCAGCGGACCACAAATATGAATTTTAAATATATATATACACATACATACATAGGTGCGGGTGTGCCGGCAGGAGTGGCAGTGCCGGTGGAGGGAGGGAGCGGTGCCGCCCGCCCGGGCCCAGTAATCATATTAATTGTTCTCCCACCTATCGAATCTGCCACTGGCCCTGCCGGCGGCGGCCGGGGCACATGCCCTCCGTAGCTTCAGCACTGCTTCCCCTTCCCCCACACTGAGCCACTATTACCCGGCTTCTCCCCACTTTTTCTATGTCCCGCGGCCTGCTCAGTCCGGGTACTGACGAGATGCCCCGCCTCCTGCACTGTACTGAGAGC
Organism: Nanorana parkeri; assembly: GCF_000935625.1. NCBI lineage: Eukaryota > Metazoa > Chordata > Amphibia > Anura > Dicroglossidae > Nanorana > Nanorana parkeri. The sequence goes on along the minus strand of NW_017309655.1, from coordinate 20,950 downwards.
CGCCCATTCCTTGTGACAGCCGCTGCTCGAGTCAGTGAGAGGCAGCCCCGGAGCCTCCGTGCCGCTTCAATGACAGCCCAGCCTGCACGGCATCAGAGGGGCCCGGGGACCACCAAAATTTTCTCAGGGGACCACCAGTTGGCGACCACTGACCAGACTTGTGCGCCGTCAAAAAAATTGTTCCGTTGCGTTTCGGAATATCCGTTATTTCGTAATTCGCGTCCGAAACTCAATTCGGATTGGTACGAAATATGAATTTTCGTTAGTTTCGGCACATTTTTGTAACTGTACCAACATTCGTTATGATGAAGTTAAAAAGCAAAAATACCTTTGTTAATATTGGAGTCGATGTGGTAGTTGTTTTTTTATCCGAAATACGAATTCCGTTAACGGATTCCGTATCCGAATTTCGGGAAAAAAAAACCTACCATCAACTCCAATATAAATGTACTTTGCTTTTTACCTTCAATATAACGAATGTTCGTAACGGAACGAAAATACGTCAACGGAATTTCGTATTTCCTGCCTGTGTATTGTAATGCGACTCTCAGCAGCAGCGGATCCGTATTTTGGATTAAAAACAAAAATCTTGTCATGTTGTTCAACCTCATTTACAGGGGTAATATTAGTTCCCGTTTCAAAGAAATTCGTATCCGAAATTCGTTGACGGAATTTCGTATTTCGGATATAATTCGGAAACTGCATTTCGGATTTCGGATGCTTCCGAATCTACGAATTTCAGGAAAATCCGTACGAATTTCGATTCGTAACGAATCGCACATGTCTACCACTGACCTAGTGCATTGGGGTGCCATTCAGAATGCACAGCACTGCAGCACAGTAACGCATGTTGCATGCCAGAACACACAAGTTACCATGATGCAGAAGTGTCAACGGGCCCTAAATCTTGTATGATCGTAAATCTGAGTGAGAAACAATGTAGCGGGTGACGTGGCTGCCATGTGTTGTTACAATAACGAGACTTTTTGGTAAAATGTGAATTATATGACCGTCAAATTTTATTTGTGTTATTCTTTTTGGTCACATGACTGCACTTAAGTTTTGTTAATTTTGTCTTTAAATGTTTTTTTTTTCCCAAAAAAAAAAGTTGTATTGTTTCTTTGTCATGTAACGGCCACAATGTTCACAATTTAGAGTCTTTGCAGGTTGCATGTTCCATCGCTCTCGCTGATACTGCCTTTGTTATTCTGTGCAGCTTGTCTTGTGACTCGCACACCTCTGCCATACAGGGTCGCTCTACTGCCCCCTGGTTCAAGCCACTGCGATTATTTCCAGTGATGCGTTTTCCATCGTCCAACCAGCAGCCTGGAGGCAGACGGGTGACCTAGGAACGGGGGTGTCCCGTGGCCTGGTGTCACCTGGAGCTGTGACCGGGTGGCACCCTCGCAGTGACGTCATTGCGAATGTGCGTGTCATCTAATTGACGCCTGCCGGCGGCCAACTTGGTTATGGGCTTCGGCAGAGAGAGGAGGGGGCGTTCACCCGGCGGGATGAGGTATGCCGCCGGGTCCCCTCCTCTCTCTGTCAGTCATTTTGGTGTCACCCCTCCAATGGTGTCACCCGGGTGCGGGCCGCACTCCCCCCTTGTGACGCCACTGCCTAGGAAGCAGCACTGATGAAGGAGGACATGAGTGGCTTTCCCTGCCTGGCTGTGCACAGTGTGACTTGTATTGAATGGCGTTAGGGAATCGCCTGCACTCCATTACAGCGCACACACCATGTCATACAGCTGTTGGTGCTCGAAGTGACAACACGGATGTCCAATCGGTGATGGAAGTCACCAGCACTCGCTTGTAATGTGCAAGAAGCATAAGCACTTTTATTGATATGTCACACGCGTCATAAGGCCAACGTTTTTCGGGGGCCACGCTTCCTCAGGGCGACATAGTGAGTCTGATTGGACATGTATTGAAGATTCTTCAATTCATTCATTAAAAACTCTGGACTTTTTTTTTACCCATTTGGTCCGCTGCCCATTCAATACATGCCTACACCCTTCCAGGCAGGGGCATCCGGAGGCTGGGTGTCACCTGGGGGCTGGGTGTCAACCCGCCGTGATGTCATTGCGCATGCGCAGTGGTCTTTTCGACGCCTGCCGGCGGCCATCTTGGTGATGGACGCCGGCAGAGAGAGGCGGGGACGTTCCCCCGGGCGGGATGAGGTATGCCGCCGGGTCCCCTCCTCTCTCCTGACACTGTCGGGCACCCGGTCACGGACCGAGAGCCCGACATTTCATAGCGGGTGACACCAAAATGACTCATTTTGGTGTCACCCCTCCAATGGTGGCACCCGGGTGCGGGCCGCACCCCCCTTTGTGACTGCTTCCAGGCACCCGTCTATGGGAGACCTGTTGTGCTGTTGGAGCCGCCTCACCAGAGCCAGCGAGCTTGCATGGAGAACCTTGGTACAGTTGGACTTTTGAATGAGCGTTGAGATCCCAGCACCTCCTCCAATATTTGGTTCTGTGTCTGTGCACGGTGGCAGAGGCGTGCGAGAGTCGCCAGACCGGCCGAACAGCTACAAACCCTTTAGCATGTAAATGGTGTACACATATAAACATTTCAGCTTTCATTCCAAATATTTCACACGTGTCCTTTTATTAGTCTGTGTACATTGTGTAGACGTTGTATCATACGTTGTATTTTCTGTATATACGTCTTGTAAGTAATATTTTATTCTAAATATGTAATAAAGAAAACGTATAAAATGTCCGACTGCTTTGGCTTTTCATGAAAGTGGAACGAATGGTTAGTCATCCCGTTACCGGGCCATCTCCTGATCCTAGAACACGTTGCGTCTCTTCATCAGGCGTGATCTAATGCCGGTGTTCTGTCGGAGGCTCCAACCTGTCGAGATCTCCGACTGCTGACGTCGCCGGTTGGAGAGCTTGACAAGTTGGAGCTTTCGATGGAACTTTGGATCTGAAATCTCATGAGACAAAAACAGACACACGAAAAGTGATCCTCTGTCTTCCTGACACACATATTGGGAGTTGTAGTACATTCGCCATCCTAACGGGACAATAGAACCCTACAGGACCCCAAAAACCCCTCCAACCCAATCAGTGTGGACCACAGTAAAGACTTCTTAGAACAGAAGGTGCTCCCGTCTCAGTCCCCCACATGTCCAAACAGGAAGTCACTCGCACTCCAATGCTAAGTCAATCTTGTTCATTGACTAGAAATAGTGTAGCATTTCAGTTATTGACTTGGCATTGCAATGGAGCGCGAGTGACTTCCTGTTTGGACTTTTTCGGAGGCATCTGCTGTCACTGCCGCATAGACATGTGCGATTCGTTCCGAATCGAAATTCGGACGAATTTTGGGAAATTCGGACATTCGGATGTATCGGAATTCCGAATTACAGATATAACGAATGCAAACGAATCCGAATTTCCGTTTCCGAAATTCGTTAGCGGTAGTTCGTTCGAACGTTCGTTTCATTTTCGTTTCTTATTTGTTTCGTTCGTTGAAGAAAAACATTTCCCCCTTCAAATGTCACTTTGCTGCAAACGAACGAACGAATGAACTAAACGCATAAGAAACGAAAACGAAACGAACGTTCGAACGAACTACCGCTAACGAATTTCGTCCGTATCCGAATTCCGAATCGACTTTCACACCCGAATCCCCAAAAACGAAATAACACAAATCCGAATTTAAAACGAAACAAATTTTTTGGCAGTGCACATGTCTACTGCCACACCCGCCCTGCTTTACCCGGGCTTCCATCCGGTCAGGAGTGCGATTGGATACAGGTTTTTTTTTAAGTCTCCCTCATATCCCCAAAATATGAGTATGATTATTGCTCATTTCAGGACAGTGGGCGGAGCCATGCAAATCATTCCTTTACAGCCAATTGCACATCCAGAACTGTAGGTGTACGGTGCCAACAACATAGTCTAATATAGAACCTTTACTCCAAACTGCATACAGCTGTTTCAGGCTATTTGGTCATCATCAGTGCAGTGTCTGGAAACCATGGCTTCTATGGATCAGGGACTTTTTTTTAAGTAGAAATATCACATTAAAAAAAAAAACAACAACTATATTTAAACTAGAACTGTGACTGTAGTACTTAATTATACGTTCATCTGCACTTAGTTTTCCCTTCTCCCCCTCCCCCCCACCTCCTGCAAAGTCCCACAAATACCTGTTGATCCTGCCAGCAAAGTCCACCTAATGCAACTTACTGTGATGGTGTCACAATGCAGCGCTGCTTCTGAATTCAGAGCAGTGTTGTCACTCTTGTAGGCGGTGCCTGCTTGCACTGCAGAGGGAGGAGGAAATGTTAGAGGGTGTGGCTATCATAGTCAATCAATTAGCCCCACCCACTGATTTTTTGATTGACAGCGCTCCCTCTGCTACTGATGCCCTGCCATTGTGAGCTGTCTGGGAGGGGGAATGTTGAGACACAAATGACGGAGGATGTAGCTGAGTCAGGGAAGGTAAAGGAAGGATTTTTTTCCTTTATTTTAGGAGTCTTGTAACATAGTAACTGGATTTGGGACATGTTTAGACTGTCATAGAGGAGCATGTAGTTGTACTTTAGAAGCTTGCTGAAGACCTGCTAGCAGTCTATTTAAAGGGACCATCTACACTTCTTCAAAGGTGTTTAAACTCCCCACGCTGGAGCTGAATGATACTTCAAGCTTCAAGAAAGCTACTCAAAGCTTTGCAAATGCTCAATATACACAATGCCCTTGTACAAGCTGAAGGCCGTGTGTACAAAACCTGAGAATCAGCTGATCTCTACTTACCCTTCCAAGGAAATAAGACTGCTGTGTTAGTAAGGAGTATGTTCTATCATGCACGGGTCGAGCTTCTCCCGGGCGGAAGGTTCCGCGTTGCTGGTAAAAGCGAAAGGTGGCCACTCCCGCTGCCGGGCCGTTTGTTAGATTTAGCAGTTCATTGGATCTTTAAAGGAGAACTATAGTGGCGGGGGGGGTGGGTGGTATACGGGAGGACGCTAGTTTGTGTCCTCCCGTTACCCTAAGGAGAACTATAGGGAAAAGCCCTGACCTCATAGTTCTCCTTTAATCTTTACTTGCTGCCTGTAAATCACTCAAAATACACACTGATCAGCTATAACATAACAGCCACCTGCCTAATATTCTGACACCCCCCCCACAATATTGAGTAGGTTCCCCCCTTTTCCTGACCCGTCCAGGCATGGACCCCATAGACCTCTGAAGGTGTGCTGTGGAATCAGGCACCATGCCGTCAGTAGCAGATTTCTGTAAGTTGTGAGGTAATCGGCCTCCATGGATCGGACTTGTTCTTCCAGCACATCCCACAGATGATCGATTGGATTGAGATCTGGAGGCCAAGTCATCACCTCAGACTCATTGTTTAGAGCTGGTAATGATTAAAATTTTCATGTTCGATTAATCAAATTGTTTTTAAATCGATTAATAATAAACGCACATACAGATCCAACTACATTGGCCTATACACATACAGCACAGCAATGAAGTAATAAAATGAACTAGGATCACGCTAATCCAGCACGTTATTAATCTCACGTGCCCCCAATATGGCCGCCGCTTGGGTGGGGCAACTCAGAATAATAACGTGCTGGATGAGTGTGATCCTCGTTCATTTTATGACTTCATTGCTGTGCTGTATGTGAATAGGCCAATGCCGCGGCTGGCGCTCGTGCAGAAAGTTTCTTGGGCAAACTCACCGGCCCAAGTGGCTCCTTTGGCTAACGAAGGGAAGAGGGAGGAGTCCGGTGACGTGACGGACATCAACATCACTGGACTCCTCCCCCCTTCCATTCGTTAGCCGACGGAGCCACTTGGGGAAGGGGGGGAGGAGTCCGGCGACGTCGATGTCCGTGACGTCACCTGGACTCCTCCCCTCTTCGTTAGCCAACAGAACTCCCGGAAGCCGGCGGAGAAGGCGAGTGTTTTCATTAGCGATGAAAATAATTTTAATCGATCAAAAAGTTTAACGATTAATCGAGAAATTAATCTTTAGTTTTCACAGCCATTTCATTGTTGTGTTCCTCAAACCATTCTTCTTCCTTCAAACTAGGGCTGCAACAACTAATCGACATAATCGATTATAATCGATTGAAAAAGTTGTCCCAGACTTCCAGGCATCATTGTAATATATCCCCCCCGCTTCCAGGTGCCATTATAACCAGATAATCAATGTTATTCACCTCACCTCTCCGTGCTAATAATGTTATGGCTGATGGGACTCTCATATAGATTATATTTATTTACTTCATACACAGTCTATCGATGTTAAAAATAAAAACCCCCCCAGATGTCTTTTTCCAAAATTGCCCCCACGTTCAATGCGGCACACCCAACCCTCCATAAAACTATAATAAAAGAAAGAACGATGCATTAAAAAGTTCTTTATTTTCCTGAATAAAATATTTTCTTTTCAATTTACATTTTTGTAAGAAAATACAAATTCACACGAAATGACATTTAACAATTAAAAAGACGCCAACTCATTACAGACACCCGGAGACACAAAAGACAACTTGTATGGAAACATGTAATACTAGAGTACCATAAAAATGCAGAATTTTCTGATGAATAAATAGAATTGATTATTTGCAGTTAATTCATTTGTTGTCCGTTAAAAATGCAAAAGGATGAGTTTTGAGCGGAAGATCAGGAAAAGTGCAGATAGTGGCGATATAAGAACATCATTTAAAGAGGAACTTCACCCAGATGTTAAAAAAACAACAAAGAAGCCTTTAGGTCTCGCTCACACCTAGGCGTATTGCATATGCGCGACCGTCGCGCGTTTTTTTACCGCGATTCGCGTTTCCGAAGGCGTTTCCGAAGGCTACTTGGCTGTATCCCAATGGAAACGCGCAACAAAACGGCCCAAAGTAGTACCTGTACCTTTTCAGGCGTGGGCCGTTTTGTAGCGCGTTAGGGACGGGCGGAAATACACCAAGGTGGGAACGAGACCATTGAATACAATGGGATTTATATTTTTGAGCGTTTTGTCGAGCGTAGAACGCGCTACAAAACGTTCAGGTGTGAACGAGGGCTTAGTGATGACAATCTACAAACAGATACTTATAAATAATTGCCGGCTTTTTATTCTTTGCATTCCTTATTTATCTTTTCTTCCCCATTCTTCTGACAGCGGCCATTTGAACTAAGGGCAGGTTACTAAATCTGCCTTTAACTTCCTGGGACTCTGTCACATGTGACTAGACATGTGACCAGAAGCAGACACACCGGCACTCCAGATTTGCAAAATACGTCTATTTATTGACGTGCATCATAGTAGCAAACAACGAACGTTTCGGTGTCGCAAAGGATCCCCTTCATCAGTATGTTTTGCCTGATGAAGGGGATCCTTTGCGACACCGAAACGTTCGTTGTTTGCTACTATGATGCACGTCAATAAATAGACGTATTTTGCAAATCTGGAGTGCCGGTGTCTCTGCTTCTGCTCACGATTGTTACGGCTGCCGCCCGTTGACTACCGCAGCACCCATTTTCTGAAGGGATTTACACGGTCAGGAGTGCGATGGGACCGTGGACTATCTAGACATGTGACCAGACACATCTCTCGGAGGAAAAAAAAAAATGTCTTTCCCCCCCGAGATCTGGTGAGATTTCCCAGCATTGCTCTGCTGTTGTCACCTTCCCAGGATGCAACGCTTGGGCGCAGACTACCTCAAAGTGGACCAGGAAGTAGAAAAAAAAAAAAGAAATTGGAAGTAAAATAAATATATGCGAGTTTAGCTAATGAATGCGAGATGATTTCATGTCAGCAGAGCTGCATACTGAGGGGATTATTAGTCAGAGGGGGGTAAAGGTCTGCTGAGGGAGAGGAATGTTTAATTTAGGGATGTTCAGATACTAAGTACCGTACTCAGTACAATATACAGATACTTTTCCAACTCCAGCACTAGAATAGAGAACAATTTAGGAGGCAGCTGTCATTTTTAAAGGAGCACACGGAGCTCCCGGGATTTGTACATCCCCATTATAATGCATTATTATTTTTTTTAATATATATATATAAAGTGATGCACCCATACCATTTTTCCAAGTACTGATACATTTTTGTTTATTGTCATGCGACAGTTTTTCTAAAACAATACAGACTTAAGGGCCTGTTCACACGTCCGTTTTCTGTGCTGACCTGATCCGTACGCTCCTGCACTAAGAATGCATCCCAATGTATCCCTATGTGCTATGTGTTATGTGTTTTATGGGCTACAGTTCTCACGTGCGCAGTCCGTTCAGGTTACGACAGACAAAATACTGCAGGTCACATTTTGTACGGTCAGGAAACGCGAAACGCGTCAAAAACGCACTGCAAACATACCGGCAGCCCCACTACAGCAAAAAAAATAAAAAATATTTTTCTTTTTTTTTACTGGAACGCATCTGCACCTGATCAGAACCTGAAAATCATGTGAAACGGGTCTCAAAAACGCGGCAAAACACATAGCACCGCAGGAGCAGATCAGGAGCAGAGCAGATCAGATCAGGAGCAGAGCAGATCAGGAGCAGAGCAGATCAGGAGCAGAGCAGATCAGGAGCAGAGCAGAGCAGGAGCAGAGCAGAGCAGGAGCAGAGCAGATCAGGAGCAGAGCAGAGCAGATCAGGAGCAGAGCAGATCAGGAGCAGGCAGAGTGGTGGAGTGCCAGGGCCCAGCTGCAACCCTGAAAATGCCAAGTATCGGCACTGGTATCGGCACTGGTATCTGGACATCCCGAGTTTAATTCCAGTTATGCAATAAATTACGAATCCCAGCAAGCCACATTTTTTTTTTTACAGATAAAGTCCTTAAATTAAGTCAAGGTGACTGGACTCGCTGTGTTTTTCTTTATGACGTTTCACGGGTCATCCGACTAGCTTTCTCCATTCAGAATGTTGTAGTAAAAAAAAAAAAATTCTCTTTTTGTACAAGTCATTCTGACATCGAGAAAGCTGGTCGGATGTCCAGTGAAACGTCATAAAGAAAAATACAGCGAGTCCAGTCACCTTGACTTAATTTTTTTTACAGATATACCATGACACGGACAAATGAGAACCTCCACAGACATATTGAAGGACTTTTAGTTCCTCATTAGCTGGACCAGCCAGATTTAAAGCCCCACTTCAGCCTCAGTTTGTAGGGAAGGGTGACAACCTCTGTCAGTTTCTATTGTTGGATTCCCCTCACTTCACTCGGACCTTCAATATTCCCACCGCTCCCACACTTAAAAAACTGCATGCAAGATTGTGTTGTGGAAAAAAAAAAAAGTCCTTGGTTGTCACCTATTTCTCACCAAGGTAAAGAATGATGGAAGCTGCAATACCCGCAGACATCATATCCCAGAGGTCAATGGGCAACTCCCAGTTCTCGCTTCATTTGCTTCTTGATCTAGTGACAATAATATGGCAGCATGTAAACTATTCCCCGGCTTCAGTGCCGCCAATCCCACGCGGCCATCCAGCAGGGTAATCCTACTGTGTACACCAGGGGGAAGCCAAACTCCGGCCCTCCAGCTGCGGTGGAACTACAAATCCCACGAGGCGTCGCAAGATTCTCACAGCCACGACTCCCGCAGAGAGATGCATCATGGGATGTGTAGTTCCACCGCAGCTGGAGGGCCCGGAGTTTGGCTACCCCCTGGTGTACACATTGCCAAAGTATCGGGAATGTGTAAACGATATTATGCCGCAGCTAGAGCGCTGGGGGCGCAGGAGTGGACTTGGTGGAGTATCATCAATGGGGGGGAAACCTTAGAAAACAAGAAGCGGATGGATCACCAGATGCCCTTACATGAGGTTGGCAGTGTGGAAGAGATGAGGCAGTCGGAATAGTTGAACGGAAAGCAAGCTAACATCAGCCCCCGTGGAAGGCTATGTATTTTATCATTACAATGCCAACAACATATTTAAATGTACTACCGTGTTTCCCCGAAAATAAGACAGTGTCTTATA
>NW_017309655.1:4186-7632 GCF_000935625.1 Nanorana parkeri | reverse complement strand
GCACGATATTCTAATTATTCGAGTTTCACCTGTATAAACACATATGCCCCAATTAGGAGAAAAAAAAGTGCATGGACAGAGGTCGTAACCCGTGACACAGAACAAAGTACAATGTGTAAAGTGCCTGACCCATAGCAACAGCGGAGACGTCATCTCAAATTTGACTTCAATACTGACATTTCCGGCTGCTGAGGCTTATTGCATTTTGCATGCCGCTGCTGTCGTCGTCCCGCCCCCCCCTTTGCACGGCCTCAAGGTCAACCGAGTCGCTCATTTGAACCTGGCTTCCGAAAGCCATTCGGCAAAGTATTTTTCCATGGCGGCGCGAGCTTGCCAGATGCCGACGTTCACGGTTGGGATAATTTTCTGCGGTTTGGTGAACTGTACAAATCTCTTCATCTCCAGATAACTGCTGTGCTCGCTGTATGGGATACCTGGCCACGGAGACGAAGGACATCAACGGTATGCGAGAGAGACAAAACCATCACGTAACGATTAATCGAAAAGCTGCGACTAGTCGGACTGATACCTTTTCATCTACCTGCAGAGAGCGGTGGCTGTCAGTCACGGCTCCCTGCAGCGATTCCCCCCACCTCCCTTCAGATCCTGCAGCGCTGACTGGCGCATCGGACGGGGGAGGGTACAGCTGGCTCTGCCTCTAGATAGGCAGAGCCAGCTGTCACTCACGCAGCTGGGCGGATCTCGACAGTAATCCTGGCTGCGGCGGTCTTAGTATACCGTGAGCTGTAGCCCGCCATATACTGAGCTTAGGGTGACGGGAGGACGCTAGTTTGCGTCCTCCCGTGACCCCTTAAGAGAACTATGGGGAAAAACACTGACCTCATAGTTCTCTTTTAAAGCCTCTAGACCCAAACCATTTTCTTTGGCTATACACGCACCTTAAAGTGAACCTTTGATTGGTGAAATTCCGGGTCCTTTATATGTCACAGTCTAGAAATGCTGCATAGCCGGATGTTATGCCGACTCTGGTTTCAGTACTTCTCATCACCGTCACTGACCTGGACCATGTATGCAGATCCTTAAAGCCAGGAAGCTCAAAAGTTCTGATCAGCATCGGGTCAGGACTTCTGTTGTCATTAATAGCAAAATAATAGTACGTTTATTTTTGGCCATGTTGTTTACTGAAAGAAAACTAGAAAAACTTACCATAAATTGTGATTTTGCCCCGGATTTGAGGCCTGATATCACCCACCGAGCTGCAGCCGTCAGAATACGTCCACCCTGTAGGTTTGAAGGCCAGGACGCGGTCGTACTTTCCTGCAAATTTACTGAGGTGGGCACCAAGACCCTGCAAGTGAACAAGGGGAAATCGATTTAGGGTGCAGAATACAGATCATCCTCCAGACACCAACAACCAACTGAGATCTGGATTTACTATATGTGTGGTTAAACCTGATGTGTAATATATGCAAATAATATGCTATTCCCCTCCCCCCGCCCTGATTAACCAGTTGACATCCGCGGTGTTACACCCCCTTCCCATCCAGGCCATTTTTCAGTATTCAGCGCTTAATTACATTTTTTCCTTTTTCCCCAATTAAATATTTTGGGTGGGTCTTAAGCTGATTGAACAGCTGAAGTCTGCAGCAACCAGTGGGCAGTTGGGGAGGAGCATGCCTGTCTAGAGGGGTGACAGGCATATGCTTCTATATAACGCTGGTGGTAGGGTACTGTGACTTTTACAGGAGCCAACCCCCTCCCCTCCCCCCCCACTAAACTCAAAACATCCTGTGAAGCAAAGCCCAGAAGTAAGACCCAGAAAGCCCAGAAGTAAGACCCAGAAAGCCCAGAAGTAAGAAGCAATTGGGGAAAAAATGTAATTCCTTGTTTCCGGAATGCACTGCAACTGGTGTGAACGAACCCTAAGCCTTGGTTCACACCTAGGCGTATTGCATATGCGCGGTCGTCGCGCGTTTTTTTACCGCGATTAGCTGTAAAAAAAAATCGCGCGACAAACACGCGTTTCCGAGGGCTACTTGGCTGTATCCCAATGGAAACGCGCAACAAAAACGGCCCAAAGCAGTACCTGTACCTTTTCAGGCGTGGGCCGTTTTGTAGCGCGTTAGGGACGGGCTGAAATACGCCGAGGTGTGAACCAGACCCATTGAATACAATGGGATTTTCATGTTTGAGCGTTTTGTAGAGCGTTCGTCGAGCGTAGAACGCGCTACAAAACGTTCAGGTGTGAACGAGGGCTAATAGTCAACAGCACCTAGTGGTCAGCAAGGATGCATGTCTAAACGAATGCCAGGAATGACATCTTTCATATAATGCTCAGAACAGCAGTAGGGTGACTGACATCATCCCTAAACATCATATAACGAAGAGCAAAACTGAACGATGGCAGAGAAAGCAAATAGCCAAGAGGTGGCCCAGTGACTATATGGATCAGGAGGAGAGAAAGGATTGATCAATGACTGAAAGTATTCTGACAGGAAATGAAGGGGGCCCAATATGGCTGCTGCAGCTTCAAAGGGGTTACACTGCAAGAAAGGGAAAGGCCGGGGTTCAGCTTTGAGTCCTAGTGCGTCATCTCACCTTAAAGTTCACCTGCATCATGGGAAGCACATGCAGTCCGGAGCTTTGCCAGTCTGCGGTGACGAGGGCGCGGATCTCATCAGACTCCAGACATTGCATGGTCTTGTATTTGTCCGGGGACATGCACACCTTACAGCCTAGAACATCGGCGATAGCTGCAGACAGAAGGCAGGAGACTTATTGAGTACAAGCTGCAATGAAAGCCATAGGAAACGTCAGCCAGAGGCAAAACCTTCTCACCGAGGAAGACTTTCTCCTTCCCGACAGAATAGGTCCCACAAACCACCAGCGTGCGTGGATAGAGCGTCATCATCTCAAAAGCCGTATTTACAGCAAACTGCACCGCCTCCTGCTGCGGCGGGAAGGTGTACTCAGGACTGCAGTACCTGCAAAGAAACAAAAACTGTACAATAAAGAGGGTCAAATAGTCCTTTATAAAGTTTTATCTACACATGACACAGTCCTTGTACACATGACACAGTCCTTGTACACATGACACAGTCCTTGTACACATGACACAGTCCTTGTACACATGACACAGTCCTTGTACACATGACACAGTCCTTGTACACATGACACAGTCCTTGTACACATGACACAGTCCTTGTACACATGACACAGTCCTTGTACACATGACACAGTCCTTGTACACATGACACAGTCCTTGTACACATGACACAGTCCTTGTACACATGACACAGTCCTTGTACACATGACACAGTCCTTGTACACATGACACAGTCCTTGTACACATGACACAGTCCTTGTACACATGACACAGTCCTTGTACACATGACACAGTCCTTGTACACATGACACAGTCCTTGTACACATGACACAGTCCTTGTACACATGACACAGTCCTTGTACACATGACACAGTCCTTG
>NW_017309655.1:0-3792 GCF_000935625.1 Nanorana parkeri | reverse complement strand
TGTCTGCTGCGGCGGGAAGGTGTACTCAGGACTGCAGTACCTGCAAAGAAACAAAAACTGTACAATAAAGAAGGTTTTATCTACACATGACACAGTCCTTGTACACATGACACAGTCCTTGTACACATGACACAGTCCTTGTACACATGACACAGTCCTTGTACACATGACACAGTCCTTGTACACATGACACAGTCCTTGTACACATGACATAGTCCTTGTACACATGACATAGTCCTTGTACACATGACATAGTCCTTGTACACATGACATAGTCCTTGTACACATGACATAGCCCTTGTACACATGACATAGTCATTGGTCTTCCAATGCTCCATTAGGGATGCACCGGTTTTCCCGTATCGGGTAAGAGTACCGATATCTATATTTTTGGTGCTCGCCGATACCGGTACTTCCGCTAGCATAGAGCCGGCTTCCCGGGCAATCATGCTTCCCAGCTCCATGCCGTCATTACCTGCCGCCCGGCTTCCTGATTGGCCAGGAAGCCAGCTCCATGCTGTTTGACCAGATCGATGTTGATTGGCCAGGACTGGCAGCATGGAGCCAGATTCCAGGCCAATCAAGAAGCCGGGTAGCGAGTCATTACCCGTCGGCCGGCTTCCCGATTGGCTGGGAAGCCGGCTCCACGTTCCCTCGTGGCACTACCGGTCAGAGGAAATCTTCCCCCGTGGCCGGAAGTTCCAGTATCGGGCAAGGTATCGGAGCATTTGGGAGAGTACGGGTACTCGCCCAAAAACTCGGTATCGGCACCGATACTAGTATCAGTGCATCCCTAATAAATATTGGGTAGGGTAGTACACGGAAGAGGTCCAGCTTTACATAAAAACGTATTTGTTCTGGGTGTGCACATTGAAAGCACAACCTGGGACCTCCTCCGCCTGGTACATTGCACCCTAGAGATGGGCTTAGTCACAGAGAACGGTCTCCACGGTGAGATACTCAAGAGCCGCTATTAGAGCCGCAGCTAACGATTATTTTCAAAATCGATTAGTTAGCCGATTATTAAGTTCGATTAATCGGTTAATCGGATAAACAATAAAATAAAGTTTAAAAAATGGCTCCAGTGATGGGACTACTAGTTTGTATTGAGGTTGTAGTCCATCACAGGAGCAAGCTTGGAGCGGTGGAAGTAAAAAAGAAAAAAAATAGATAGTGTGGTGTGCAATATAGGGAAATGGAAAGTGTAAAATTATACAGCAATGAATGCAGAATGGCAGCGGCTATAGAGGACTACAAATCCCAGCAATCGTACATTATACAGCGCAATGCAGAATACCACCAGCTATAGAGGAGCACAACAAATCCCAGCAATACATTATACATACAGTGTATAATGCATTGCTGGTATTTGTATTCCTATGTATAATATACAGCACAATGTACCATCAGCTATCGCTATAGCATCCTGTGCCATCTGTCTGCCTCCAGCCTGCTTACTAGTCGAGCTGACTTTCTAAGCTTCCAATCCATTCTCCCAGCATTTGAACAATGTTAAGACGGTCAAAACTGTGCAACAACTGCGTGGCTGACAGCACCGACACTCCCATACTCAGCCTGATTTGACTGGGGTTCTCCTTTAAAAAAGGAGAACTATGAGGGGGGTGAAAAATCACTCACCTCATAGTTGGAGCCGACGTGTGACAATGAAACTGTCACACGTCGGCTCAAGGGATCGGGAAGTGATGGAACACATACCGGCGCTCGCTCACTTCTCGATGCTGTCGCTGCAGAGAGCAGTGACCGTCACTCACAGCTCCCTGCAGGGATTGCCCCGCTCCTCCAGCGCTGACGGCCGGAACGGACGGGGGAGGGTACAGCTGGCTCCGCCTCTAGATAGGCAGAGCCAGCTGTCACTCACGCAGCTGGGCGGATCTCGACAGAATTGTCGGGATCCGTCCCGGCTGCGGCGTCTCAGTATACCGCGAGCTGTAGCTCCCTATATACTGAGCCCAGGGTGACGGGAGGACGCTAGTTTGTGTCCTCCTGTGACCCTGAGAACTATGGGGGAAAAGCTCCATAGTTCTCCTTTAATTTCCACTATTATAAACATTTAAAAACCAAATGGCTACTTAGTAGGGGGTGCCAGACATCGGTTTACCAAAAGCTGATGTATATTGCAGCTTACCAGCCCTTAGATGTGGTAAACACAAAAGAGGAACCGCTCCTCCATGGCTCAGGAAAGGAAGGAGCTGGGTGCTTGCCACTGGGAGCACGTCCTCGCTCCAATATGAGGCCATAGAAACAAAATAGATGGGGGGGAGGGGGGGGGGACACCAGACTCTGCTGGGATAGTTTATAGAAACTTGTACCCCATAACTGGTGTCCCGTCCAAGGTCCCCCCCCTCCCCCAATCACAGGCATAGTCAGAGATGTGGTGGCTGCATTAGTTTTCATGTCGGCTGTGTCACGGGGATCAGAGAGAGCTCGGTACACGAGCTCCCTCCGGTCCCCTCTCCTCTGCAAGAATGCGGAAGTGTTGTATAATACATCACTTCCGCATTCTTGTGTCACTCTCCAGCTTCAGAAGCTGGAAAGAAGCTGATGGAGCAGATCTCTGCTTCATCAGCTTCTTTTGGGGGGTCCTAGGTGACATTAGGGGTCTTGGAGACCCCTGATGTCTCCATAAAGAGGACCTGTCACATATTTTGCTATCACATAAGGGGGTTTTATTAGCCCCCGTATGTGATAGCAATAAAGTTTAGTGGGAAAAAAAAAAAGGAAAAAAAAAATTAAGTTCCCCCCCCCCAAATTTAAAGTTACACATAAAAAAAGAATTAAAAAAACAAAAAATTTTTTTAAAGTCCCCACCCATACATACACGCATGCAAACATGCGTCAGGGGCGCATACGTGCAAAAAAGACGATTGCGACCATTGCGCCGCACATGTTACATATCGCCGCGAACGTCGGAGTGAGAGCAATAAGTTTAGGGCCATCAATCACTGATAACACTAAACTGATGAGCGGTAAAAGCTTTTAAAGCGTCGCCTATGGCCAATTTTGGGTATGGTAGTTTTCTGCAATTTCGCGGGTGCGCGCAATTTTAAAGCTTGACATGTTTGGTGTCTATTTACCCGACGTGACCCCGACTTTTATATTTTACCAAAAAACTGGTTAATAATAAATGTTTCCTGACATAATGTAAAAAAAAACTTTTTTTTTTCAAAATTTTCTGTAATTTTTCCTAATTATAATAAAAAATAAAACCCCAGTGGTGATTAAACCCCCTCAAAATAAAGCCCTATCTGTCCCCAAAAAATGGTATAAAATTCATTTCAGTACAGCGCTGCGTGACGGAATAAACGCCAGTCAAAGTACCGCAGCGCTGAACACTGAAAAATGGCCGCCACAGGAAGGGGGTCTAAACACCTGGTCTTGAAGTGGTTAAACATGCAACATATCTAAAGACTGGTTAGCTGCAACATATTACATTTCTGTTGTTAGGTTTAGAAACATTTTAGTAAATCCGATGGGAGCGTACAGCAGGAAATATAACTCCACCAAAAGCAGAGACAGACGCCTTGTTGGTTGCAACCAGAACCAGGACGCCGTCCCTGGCATGCGAGAATCTGAGCAGGTACAACGCTCCACCTTCCTAAAGACACCCTGAAATGCCACATTCTTTAGGGCAGCGGTGCCCATTAGGTAGATGGTGATCCAGCAGTAGCTCTCAAAGCTGATGCTGGGAGATCAGGAAGGGGGGGGGAATGGTGGCCCATCGCTGTGCACTCATGACTACCTATTAGCCCGAGTCTGCTGAGCCGAGCTCCC
>NW_017309654.1:47938-53939 GCF_000935625.1 Nanorana parkeri | reverse complement strand
CCCAGAGTTCTGCAGGGGAGAAAGGAAGTGAACTCTGGGGCAAAAGGTTGCGGGCCTCAGTCTGGTGTGAGGAGACAGGGAGTCCAGACTGCTGTTGCTGGTGTTGTGCAGACAAGCTTGTCGAGAGACTGTGCTCACTTGTCACAAGTCCTGAAGTGACATCTGCTACACAGAGTAAATCGCTGTTTGTTCCTATCTGGAAGAGGATCCTCTGGGGCTGTGAGTGAGGTGCCATCCTGCTGAGAGGACATTGCGGGCGGCGACTCGGCCCGGACGGATGCCAAATCTGATGACCAGAGCCCCTGATGACATCAGACTTCAGCTCCTATATACAGATCTTCAGGACAGAAGATAATTGCTGACATCCCTGCCGCTGCAGATGGACATCTCCCTCCGTGTATGGGTGAGAGGCCTCCGGCCTGTGGTTGTCATTAACAGTACACACAGATCTTCCACCAATTGTATTAGGCCCCAACGTTGGCTAGCTGAAGAAACTACCACTGGCCAGTCGGTTAGGTACCCGGGTACATTGGGACTAAGTTTTTATATATATATATATATAGTTTGGTTACTGTCCCACAAGTTCACAGTTAGAATAACCGCATTTATCGTTCATCACTGTTATGTTGGTGTCTCATATGCAGTCCCTGTGTTATGCTGTATAGAGATAGATGTTGATGTTTATATACTGCTATTCAGATTATTATATACAGTAAATAGTTATTTAAAATCTCACAAGGTGTGCTGGTGTGCTGTGGATTCATTGTTTGTGGTGTGTCACAGAGGTGAAACAGAAGACCCGATCATCCAGCGGCTCCTTCGGGGGTGAGCGCTACAAGATATTCCATGTTTTTCTAATAAATGTTTGTTTTTCTTTTGAATTAATGTTGCATAGTGGCCATATCTATCTACAGTGTGGTTTAGTGTTTGTAGAGTCTTTAATCAGGGCGGTATTGATCCTCAGCCTTCCCAAGATCCCTTTGTGAGGTCCTGTGACATTAGTGATGGGAAGCTGGAAGCAGAAGGAACCCAGGAGCATTTTAAAAGTGAACTAAAGCCAAACCATTTTTTGGCTTTAGTCCCCTTTTGGTAGTACTTTACTAATGTACTTCTGTGAACCCAAAGTTGGCATCTAGTGGGCTACTGCCGTCTATATGCTGACAGCGCAGAGCCATGCTGCAGCCATAAAACATCTCGACAAAATTATCGGGATCCACCCCGCTGCCTGATTGAGAGTCAGCTGTGCCCACCCTCTCCCCTGTCTGTTCTTCCAATGAGTCTGTCTGTAATTTATGATGATGATGATGATTATTATTATTATTGTTATTACACTACATTCAGAGTTTACCAGTGCAATTTCAGATAATCTCGAAATTTGGAAATTCTACATGCCGCTGAAGTTCCATAAGCCAGCAAATCCAGGCAGACCGGTTTCAGAAGATATGAATGCACTCACCGAACAAAACTCAGGCCTTGAAGAAAATGTGCTACAGCTGTTGGTCAGAAATAGGGTTATTTTCATGCAGGAAACTACAGATTTCCTGAACAGGCTGCACAATGCATAGCAATTACCACCAAATACAGTGCAAGTGACTGTGTGAAAATAGAAAAATATAATGGAAAGAACTCAATTGTTTTGTTGAATAACACTAACATTGTTCAAGAGATTCCCTTTCCACATTAACTTTTCCCTGCCTTAACCCTTTTGTGGTGTACAGTAACTAGAGCAACCACTTGATAGTCCAATAAAGCAGCACTGTGCTGTCAGCAGAGCTTATCTGTAGCCTGCTGGAACAAGTTGGCTAGTAACTGCTACAACATTTGAGGAGGGGTGAAAAAACTCAACAAACAGGTAACTGGATGGGGGTAGGGCGAAGTTGGACTGCAAGATCACTGAGCTAGGCAGTTAAGAGAGAGTGTGAGCTGAGGTATGAGGAAGACTGCTTCTCGATAACAGGAAAGATCATGTGGATACACAGTGATCTGTAATTTTAACAGATCATCTTGCATATAAGGCTTAGCACAAACAATCAGAAGGCAGAAACTGAAGCAGTTTTGGGAAGTGTGCTGTTTATCTTCCAGCAATGCTCAATCCAGAGGTAAGAAGAGGAGTGAGGTCCTTTGGCCAACTGAAAAGCAGAGTGGAAGAGCTGAAGAACCCTTGGAGACAAAGTTCCCCTTTAGTTCTAAATTACAATGAATCTGCCCGATTGGCAACAGATGCCCTGGTGGAACAAGGAGAAAAAGCATACCTCCAAACACTCACAGAGGAGAAAGAATTGCCATTTCTCTCAAGTTTAGATATAGAATATATATGCAGTAGTATGAATGTTAACAACAAATCCCAAGACATGCTGTTGGACAAGGATGGCGATGGTGTCTCTGACAACTGTCCTTCAGAGCTGACATCTGGCACCTACTTTCCCATAATGTCTGACATCGATTTGCCAGTTTTGGAGCTTGGCTGGCCTGAAATCCCTCTGCTCACCCGCAGTAAAGGGACAGAAGTACAAGTTATCTTCCAAAAGCACAGGAACAACAACATCAAAGATCTGATAAGATCGCTCATTAACAAAGCAAAATTGGTAAGTTTATCAACTTAGTAATGAAATAGCATTCATAAAAGAACAAATATCTAATACACATTACGGCATTCTGCATATTTCATACACATCTATATGTAAATCAGGAGCGGCACAAGCCCCTGGCGCCCGATGCATGTACCCTGTGTTTTCTGCTTATTGCCCTGATCTCCTTTGCAGTAATTCCTGCCTTTACCCCAAGAATGGTCCTCTTGACAAAAGTCTTTTCTGAATTTTGGTATCACACTTATTTTTTTATTTAATTTATACATCAGGCTTGTCGTCATATTTATTAAATTACAATTAGGACTCTTTAATTTTTCTTTACAGTGAAATGTATTATATTTGACACAGATGAGATTATGTTTTTTATACCAATGAATGTCATTAGCAAGCATTGGCATACTCCTGTGTGGCTCATTGTATTTAATGGCCCTCGTTCACATCTGAGCGTTCTGTCGCCAAACTCCTGTCGCTGAAAAAAGTACATTTAGCGTTTTTGGCCCCATTAACTTCCGTGGGAATGTCTGTAAACACGTCACACAGGTGATTTTTAGCGTATTTGTTGCACGTTTGCCACAAAAGAAGCAACCCTCCTCCTCTTTCTAAACACACTTGAAGCTGAATACACCTGAAAAAACACATTAAATACGCTTAGAAAATTTAGTGTAAAACACCTAATAATGGGTCCATACAGTAGGAAAAGGAAGATAGAACAAAGGGAGGGAATGCAGAAAAAAAGAAGGGAAGACATGGGAAGAATTAAAAGGCTCACCTACTATTAGCATGGTATGCTACAAGTCTCCAAACATCTCAGTCTAAGTGTCCTATAGAAACCTAGCAACATCCATGTCAAATGTTAAAATAGAGAGTGTGTTAATCTTTTCTCCTCTAGACCAGCCTTTCTCAACCAGGGTGCCATGGTACCTTCTGATTTTCTCAGGGGTGCCTTGAAATTTTGTGATGGTGAGACTCTGATGTGAAGGGAGAACTCTGATGTGAAAGGGGGTTTTGATATAAAGGGGAACAAATGGCGATTGCACTCATCAATCCATAACTAGCTTAAAAGCAAGGTGCACGTGGATGGGCTTTACACAGTACAAAAGCAAAAATTTCCCAGCACACTCACCAGCCAGCCTGCAAAAAAAATCACACTGTCTAACTATTAGAGTTAAAAACAGAGGTTTTAGATGCACGACTTTAGCAAAATATGTGATCCGAACTCTAATCTATGAGAGCCTACATCTTGGAGCATATATAGCAAAGGTGCA
The DNA here is from genome assembly GCF_000935625.1 of Nanorana parkeri. Classification (NCBI taxonomy): domain Eukaryota; kingdom Metazoa; phylum Chordata; class Amphibia; order Anura; family Dicroglossidae; genus Nanorana; species Nanorana parkeri. The sequence goes on along the minus strand of NW_017309654.1, from coordinate 50,086 downwards.
GGTTTGCCAGGAGGTAGTCCATAGGGATACACCAGAAGCCCCAGACATCACAAGGACATCACAATGGGGGCTTCAACTCTTCTATTCTCCATAACATGGAGGGAGTGTTTTGCAGTCTACAGGTAGAACTGGGAACAATGTAACTGATAACAGTCAAAACAGTCAGAGAGCACGGAAAGTTTCTGACAGCATTGATGGGTATTTTTTTTATGTTTCGAACAGATATGACAAAACACTTCTAATCGTACTGAGTTGAATGTGCAATATGTAAAGCACTGCGTAAATTGTAAGCAGTACAGTATATAAATATCTGTAATAAATAAATAAATAAGCAGTATGTGTAAAACAACAAAACGAAGCAAATAAGAGAAATGCGTTGTCAGGGTACACATTTACCAGTCATTAAAGCAGTATGGGGGTTGACATTGCTGGCCTATTTATGAAATTGCTAAGTGTATGGCTGTGTAAGGCTTCAATACTTTCTGATTTATTGATCTGGATCACACAAGCTATAAATAAGTGTGAGAAAAGTTTCCGCTTTACTTCTCTCTGTACTCATCCTAGTCCCATACACCTGCACGTTGAACAAAAGAAATCTAACAGATTCCTCCATCCACTCTGTTTAAAATACAATGCAGCGCTATTGTATTCTGACAACTAATTTACTGCAGTCACTGTTCGCTGGACAATTTTCCACCCTAGACCTTCCACAAAAAGGCAACTGAATAATTGACTTTTGTCATGCCAGATGGTGCCAGCGGGGCCACACAGGCCGAACTTCGAGCACTGTATGGCTAGTTTTAGAAAGTGTTGAAGTCAGACCATTAGCATGACAGCCAAAGAAGTAATATTCTCTAAGGCCCGGTTCACACCTGGGCGTGTTGTAGCGCTTTCCTACGCTCTGCAAAACGCTCAAACACTGAAATCCCATTATTTCCTATAGGTATGGTTCACACCTGGGCGTATTACAGGCCGTATGAACGCGCTACAAAACGTCCTACGCCCAAAGAAGTACAGGAGCTACTTTGGGGCATTTTTGTCGTGCATTTCCATTGGAATACAGCCAAATAGCCTTTTTACCGCAAATCGCGCGACATGAAACGTGCGACACGAAACACGCTACAAACGCGCATATTCGATACGCCTAGGTGTGAACCCAGCCTAAAAGAGAGGAAAGCAATGGCAGCCGCCACAATTCTCTATTGAAATGAGAACTAGAAGGCTTAGCAATCCAGAATAGACCACCAACCATTTATTCAGCATTCAAGCCAAGCTTCTGGTTTGCCTGGAGACTGTATAAAATGGCAGATACTGTCCTTATATAAACACATTTTTCATCCATCCATACATACTATTCTTTCTATAGAGATATTGAGCAAATGTGAAAGTTGTTTGCTTCACAACATATATGACCGGTCCGATATAAAGAAATAATTGGAGAAGGTGCAGTGACTCCCTGAAAGTACAGCTGTCATGTGAGAAATATGGAGGCTGCCATTTATAGCCTCTGTACTGTGGGTGTTGGTTATGTGTTTAGATGAAGCACGGAGATCTTGAGGAATGCTGAATTAAGTTTTACTTGCTTATAAGTACATTACATGTATGCATACAGCATTGTGCGTGAAACATAACAGATAAAGCTTACTGTATACCATAGATGCACTAGAGACTAGCATTGTGGTATACTGCCATCTACAGCTCAAGATAATATTACATCTCTGAATGTCAATAATACAAATCAGTGTATGAAGTTGTATTTCCAACAGTAGGAAGGTTTAGAACCTCTGTGAGATTTTAATTAGTGTATTTGACTTCCTCTCTGGGTGACTCCCACTCTCTTTATTTCTTTTCCTGGTGTCACAGAGTAAAAAGAAGTGTGAGAAAATCTCCCCAAAGGAGTGACATACAGTAAGAAAACACAGAAGGAGTTCAAACTCTTTCTTACTCAATTCAAAATCAAAATAAAGTTTGGCTGGAGTTGGACTTTAATCTCCCCATATACAGTCACAAACCACTGAAGTATACAGTATCAACAATTGCACAGAATCATACAAAATCTGAGCATGTATAGGACATGAACAGTCACCTTGTGGAACCTCAGCAGATCATGCAAGCGTCCAGGGGCATCCCTAGCATTTTCTCCACATT
>NW_017309654.1:35294-47924 GCF_000935625.1 Nanorana parkeri | reverse complement strand
GCAAAGAGCAGGGGAGAGGAGCTGTGTATGGCCCTTATACATCTCCCCACCTGATTCTTAGCAACCTGGGACGCTCTGGCTAGAAAGGGGGAGCAGCCATGCCACTCTGCCTGCTGACCCCTCCCCCCCATGTGACCCAAAGAAACGCCGCCTGAGTCAACAGCCTCAGGCTGCCTCATTATTGGGACAGCCTTGCAATCATCTGATTAGATGTTTCAAAAATTAAATCCCAATATATATGTTCAGCATTAGATGAAACCCACATATACACGTGCCGAATAAGTCTAGAGTGCAATCACAGACTATATTTTACTTATAAAATCAGTTTGTGACATATCTGTGATGGATCTTATAGCAGAACCCAAAGGTTGAACTCGATGGACCTTTGTCTTTATTCAACCTTAACAACTATGTAACTATGCATGTATCTATGTACCTTTACCACAACGTGGATGGAACCTCTGCCAGTCTATTTCTGGGCCCAGCATCTTTTGTGAATATTTCTGGGCCCAGACCTGCTCCATATCCCGCCCTCTGCCACACTGCCGCAGCCACACTATGGTGATGGTTATGAGGTAGGACTCTGATGTGACGCTGCTGTAAGGGGGTAATAAAGTAAAAAGGGGGCTCTTGATGTGAAAGGGAGGACCCTGATATGAAAATAGGGACACTATTGTGAATGAGGGCTCCTGATGGAAAGAAGGGAACTCTGATGTGAAAGGGGGGACCCTAATGTGAAGGGAGAAACTCTAATTAATTTTTTTGTGTGGGATCCCCCCTGAAAATCCATATCTAGGATGAGGGATTTTACATTATTTTAGACTGGGGTGCCTCGAGATGTGGGTGCTGCTACTAAAAAAAGGTTGAAAAACTCAGTCATAGTCAACAAACAAGGAAGCATGTTTGTTGACTATGACTGATCAATAACAGCGGAGGATTTTTCAACATTTTTATAACAAGGTGTGCAGAACCAGGAGGTTGAAGGGCTAAACGACAACTGTACAGAAGATATTCTCAGCATTTTATAGGAGCTGGGAGTGTACAATCCATATCTCAGGCAGTGCACACAAACCAAAACAAATTGCAGGAAGAAGAGAAAGAAGGTTTTTGGCAGGACAGACTTTCCATGTCTCTTCTGCCAAAAACCACTACCCCATAGCAAATTTTAATTTAGTGACTTATGTTCTGCTCTAAGCAAACGGGCACGTGTTTTTATTCCTACATATTAAGCATTAAAAGTCAGTTTAAACTTATTTCAGACAGACTTCAACATGATCTCAGCCTGATCTCAAATGCAAGCCGATTTTTATGTCTGAATTGCTTCTGAGTTACTGTGTATCATAACTAAACTACTTGATTGAGGGGATTTTTCCTCTCTTTCTGACACCCATCAAGTAGATAGGAAGTGTGAGGATTTGCCCTAACTTCTTGCTCTTATGCCCTATCAAATATGCAAAACATAAGGAGAAATCTCCCCATCGGGGGACACAGCAATAAAAAGTTGACTGGCCATACACTGTTACCTTTTTTTTTTTAAATTGTGGGTTGAACAGATTATTTCATCCATGCAAAACAGTGTGGATGGATGAATCCTCTGCTGGCTGTGCCACTCTGACAGCTGTCATAACACCCGAACAGTGACAGCAGCTTATTGGCTGCCGTCACTGTTCGCCCGAAAATTTTCCACCCGCCTCCTTCGATTTTCTGATCAAAGGTTTGCAGATAGAAGGCTGGTTCATTAAGAATTGCATAGTGTATGGCCAGCTTTACTCACTCCATCCTCAACTAAATAGAGTTTGGCTAAAGTTGGCCGTGTATAATACAATAGTGCCCATTCACACCTGAGCATCCGCTTTGATGCGCTTTCATGAAATGTGTAAAAAACACAAAATGCTTGCTGTGCCATTACCAGTTAATGGCACCCCAAACACAGTTGAACCCCCCCCCAAAAAAAAAGCATGTCACTGATTTTGCTACTTGCACTACTTTTCTGTGCTTGTCGCGCATTCAAGACACCATTGAAATCAATGGGGATGAGCAGAAAATGCAGAAAACAAATGCACACATGCGATGTGCATTGCCGTTATGCTTAGGTGTGAATGGGGCCTTACTAAAATGTATGGTTTTGCAAACACAATCTGTAACAAATGACCTGTATATTAATTTCATGTTAATATGATGTTGCCAAAAACAGTGCACAGAGTAGGGTTTGGTTGTTGACACATTTGTTGAAACGAGCTGTAAATAATTATGTCACTACTGCTATATTTAGGTGTTCATCTACACCCTGTCTGCCTGCGTGGGGTTTGCCCAGTGCCATACTCCGGTGTCATATTAGATTTGTTACATAGCTTTTAGTGCTTTCTAGATTTTAATGATGTATAATAATTTATATCAGACACATTCCCAAACAAACCACTATTCAGCCAGTGCCATATGTAAAAAAAAAAAAAAAGTCTGAACAGTTTTACTGCTCTAACAGTAAAAAATCCCTACGTAGTTTGAGATTAAACCTCATTTCCTCCAATCTCAGGTGGTTGCATCCTCTCTTCTTCATAGACCGTAGAGTAAACAGTTTATTATTGATAATAACCATTGCCTTTAAACAATCTGTATATTTCAACAATATTTCCTCTTAGACACTTCTTCTCCAGAGTGAATAAGTGCAATTTGTGTAATCTTTCCTCAAAGCTCAAGTCCTCCAACACCCTTTCTAATTTTGTTGGATTCTCTGAACTCTCTCAAGTCCAAGGTTACCTCTGCACTCTAGCTGTGATGGAACTACAAGTCCTATGAGGCACTGCAAGACTCTGACAGCCATAGGCATGACTCCTAAAGGGAAGCATGATGGGATTTGTAGTTTTACCACAGTTGGAGTGCCATGGTGACCTACATCTGCTCTATAGAATACTATTTGACTACCAAAGGTGTTATACTCTATTAAACATACTATCCAACCTCTATATTATTGGATGTGTTATTTTGAAAGGCCAGCAAAAAGAAAAAGTAGTGGTAAATATAAGCCCTTGTGGGTGTACCAATCATGTTTTGTGTATGTATTCATGGTCCATGTAACTGGGGACATGTAGGGTATGTGTCATTGTCTTACATACTCATACTTTGTGCTAAAATGTGTTCCCCTTTTTCATGTCAGAAAATTGGGAGGTATGTAAAAATAGCAACAGATAAATGTCTGAATATCTGATTCTCTACCAGACAGGTTTTTCAGCAGTACAAAAATGCAGTTCTCAGCAAGGGCACATAGAGAAGAATTGTTTTCTATTTGCCCTGTATACTCTGCAATGCATGAGTTATCTGCGGTGTGCTGTGAAAAAATGCAGACATGCTGTGTTTTTTCTACAACACACTGGATGGCAACTCAGGTTACTGTAGCGCAGTACACTGCACTGCTGTGTGGGGGGGCCTGAATAGAGTGTGGAGGTTGTACAACACAAGGCACCGCATCTCACCGCTGTCACTTCAGCCATACGGTAAAATGTTACATTATACCACATTTGTTCTAATGTGAACAGGCCCTAAAAGGATTTCCATTCACTTTCTGTCCTGTAGACCAGTGTTTCTCAACCTTTTTTTTTGTCATGACACCCTTTATAAATGTATGGAAAATCTTGAGGCACCACACCCCATCAGAGACCCCCCCCTTCACTTTAAAAAAAGTATTTTATTAATTTTCCACATTTCACAACAAATACATAGGACTCCAACAAACTCCAATCCAATTGTTACAGACAACAACATAAAAACCCTCCAAAACATTACCTATGATAACATACATAAGTACATATCATAGAGAGACTTTAGTCAATATAACATTTAAGGCCCCATTCACACTGAGCGACTTACCTTTAGTGGTGGATCTGTGCGGCCGGGATAGCGAGGCTTTTCGGGGCGACGATCCAGCGACGGTAGCTCGACCTTCACCATCGGACTCCATTGAAAAATAGCAAAATCGTGCAAACTCTGCCGAAAAAAGGGTCCTGCTGGAGCGACAGTGACCGTCAACAGGCGACATGGAGCTAAGACCGCTCCATTGAATAGCATTGGACGGCGACTTCTCGCGATATCACGCAGCAAAAATGCACGATATCGCGGCGAAAATCGCGCGATAAGTCGCTTAGTGTCTGAAGCATTAAATATATATATAATGAAAAAGCACTCCCTATTACGCTTTTATACCTGTAATGTAAAACGCAGTTGTAGCTATTGAATAATAAAATATTTACCTACTCAGCAATGAGAACTGAGTTTAAAGCACTCCAAAAGATTTAATCACATTACCTTCATATTCCTGATATACAGTAAATATAGAAGCCCTACTGAAGCTCATGATACACACCCCTTCAGGGTGGGGGAAGTATGACGAGGGAGATCTGATTCAGAGGCTTTTACTGGTAGAAAAATAAAAATATACATTGATTTCACTCTTAGTGCAGGATGTTTTGAAAAAAATGTATTACGGTAAGTTCCCTACATTGAGGCTTTTGTACAAGACTTGGTTATTATTGAAAGACTATAAACAATATAGGGGCTATACGAGTTATACTGTATGCCCTTATGGCGCAATCATCTTCTGCAAGAAGAGCCCCTCTTCACATCAGAAGCCCCCCTTTCACACCAGGGGCCCTCTTCACATTAAGAGCCACTCTTTCACATCAGGAGCACCCCTTTCACATTAGGAGCCCTCTTTACATCGGTAACCTCATCTTTCACATCAGAGTCCCCCCATTACATCAGGGCCCTCCATTCATATAAGTATCCCCCCTTTCACATCAGGAGGCCATTTAACGTCAGGAGCACCCTTCACATTAGAGCCCTCAATAGCACCTTCACAATGGCGAGCCACAGTAGCAGCAACATGGCAAAGAGTGACAGGCAGAGCAGGCCTGGATGGAGGCGAACTTCCATCCTTTTATGAATAGATCCCACCCTCTTTGGATTCTTGTCGTTTGATTACATGGTGCTTATGGCCAGCCTACCTGCACCATAGAAAACATAAGACTGTGTAAAATTTTGAGACACCCTTGAGGAAGCCAGAAGGCGCCTCAGGGTACCACGGCACACTGGTTGATAAAGGATGCTGTAGACACATGTTGAGAGGAAATCTCTCCAAAGTGAAGTAAAGTAGCTGTTAGTCTGGCTTCACACTTTTGTGCTGCGGTAACACCAGTTATCTGCACAGTGGCGGAACTACCGCCGGTGCGGCCGGTGCGGGAGCACCTGGGCCTCAGCCTGTGGGGGTCCACTGGCCGGGAGTGTCGGATGTGCAGAAAGGCGGTAGAGGGATGGAGCAGCTGCGGCCCCACAACCAGGGTCCAGGGAGCCCCACTGACCACCAGGCTAAGGTAAGGGGACATTTATTAAAATAAAATTCCAAATGTTTTATTATTTTATGTTCCCGGGACATTTTTAAATGTCCTGGAAACATAAAATAAACATTTTTTTTTTTTAATACTCACCTGATCTGATCCACTGACAAGCGCAGCGTCCCGGCTCTCATGCTGTCATTATATGCATACAGAGCGTGCGGGTTACTATTTAAACCGGTGCGCTGTGTGCAGCTTCTGAGAAGATACGCTATTAGCGCAGCGGGAGCGATGCAAAATGTGCAGCAGGCTTCCCCGCTACGCTAATAGCGTATCTTCTAAGAAGCTGCACACAGCGCGCCGGTTTAAATAGTAACCGGCACGATCTGTATGCATATAATGACAGCGTGAGAGTCGGGACGCTGCGATTGTCGATCGTTCCAGGGATCAGGTGAGTATTAAAGGGTTATTAAACCCTTTGGCTTTTTTGCATATATATGAGGCTAGCAAGCAGGAGATGTATGCAAAAAGTTGAAAAAAAACCAAACCGCTTAACGGTTTAAACTTACTCCGTCTTTGCCGCGCGCTCCTGTCTGAAAATCCGAAACTGCTCGCGCGGCCGCAAAACATCTTGGTGGCGGGCGCATGCGCAGTTCGGATTTTTGGCCAGGAGACGAGGAGAGACACAAGGTAAGTCTATAGACGCGTGCACCCACATGCAGACACCGTGGGACAGGAAGTGCCAGCAAGGACAGAAGAGTCAGCGCTGGATCGGAGAGCCGCCGCAGCGCTGGAGGGACAGATGAAAACATCAGGAAAGAAAAAGAAGATCGGATAAGGAGACATTTGTTAAGGTAAGTGCTGACATTTACATTGGGGGGAGGGGGAAAAAATTTACTTTAATGTCACTTTAACCACTTCCGAGCTGCAGTACGTCTATAGAGGACGGCCTGCAGAAGTGGGTAAAACCAGAACACGGTTGCTCCGGCAGCCGTGCTCTTGGTACTGCTTTTAACAGCAGGCGATTACAATCGATCTGGTGTCTGAACAGCCGCCGGATCGTTTGTACCGTGTGGTACCCCCGCAATGATCAGAGAGAGATTCAGCCGCTTCCAGACGGTGATCTCTCCTCCGATCACTGGACGCGGAAGTGCTGTGTATTACATCACTTCCGGTGTCACTGTACACGGTCTCCAGCTCTCAGAGCCAGGACAAGAAGCTGGGAAAGCAGATCTCGGCTTCCTCAGCTTGTTTGGGGTCTCTAGGTGACATTAGTGGTCTAAAAGACCCCTGATGCCTCCATAAAGAGGACCTTTCAGGGTACTTGTTAGTCCCCTATGTAATACCAATAGGGTCAGTGTACAAAAAAAAGTGTTTAAAAATGAAAGTAACATAAAAAAAATTTAAAAATGGGGACATTTTTTTTAAGTCCCCCGCCCCCCAGATACACACGCGTCAGAGCGCCTACGAGCGAAAAACGACAATTGTGCTGCACATGTTACATATTGCCTCAAACGTCACAGTGAGAGCAATAATGCAATTTTTCGGCTGATACAGCAACGCATCCCTGCTTTCTTTCCTCCCCGCTGGGCACTGTTCTATGTCCCAGCGGGGAGGATAGAGAGTGAGAACCGGCCGAGCGCTGCGGGAGGAGAGCGCTGTGCTTGGTTTTTTTTGGGGGGGGGCCCAAAAAAAATCTTGCACCAGGGCCCTTTGTTCCTTAGGTCCGCCACTGTATCTGCATTGATGTGTTGTTGTGTCATTCATTATTTAGGCCCCATTCACACTGAGCGATTTATCGAGCGATTTTTGCAGCGATATCGCTCATATTTCCATGCGATATCGCTCTATGTTGCTTCTCCAATCCATTTCAATGGAGCTGTTCACATCTCGTTGCTCAATATCGCTCAATATCGCTTGTAGCTCGTCGCTGGTAGCTTGTCGCTCATACATGACCCTTTTTTTGAGCGATATTGCTCCTGATTGCATACAGCCCAATAAGAAAAAGTTGCACGCTCGTCGCGCAATATCGCTCGTCGCGCAATATCGCTCAAATCGCGCGATTTTCATGTTGCTCAGTGTGAATGGGGCCTAAGAGCACTCCTTGTGTTGCAGCACATCACAATGCACAGTAACACACTACCATGGTTGTGGTGTGCTGCTATACAAATGCACCGTTGTTTGCTGTAAGTGAAAACCCATTTATATAATGAGCCATTTGTTTTATCTGGGTAGCGGTTAATCAGTATTCCTAGCCATAAATCACTATCGATTTAAGTAGCATGTTTAAAAAAATCTTTTAAGACAACACTATAAAATGTCCTTGATGTCCTTGTGTACTGATACCCTAATAGCAACCCTGAGAAAGGATTGTTTTGGGGAAAACAAAGAGGTTGGGTGGAGAGCAAAGCATGCATAATACATAGGACGTATTTAGATCTATCTGATAACTTGATAACAAGTGGACTTAATAAAATTTCCACTATTACTAAATCACATTATTATTTTAATTAAGAAACTTGTTATTGTCATGAATAAAAAGGACTACTCCTAACTTTCCTACCTGAGATTTAATAACTAGACTAATTGTTTTCTAGCTACTATTTTTCACATTATTAAAGTGACCCTTACATCATTAACATGACCAAACCCCTCCCCCCTATGCTCACAACCAGCAAACAACCGGGAATCTAGTAGTTTCACATGGGAATGGGGGAGTGAGTCAGATGCTCATGCATACTTAGAAGTGCTGGGTATTTCACTTCATAGGCAAAGGAAAGGGAGTACTTTAAAGACAGCTGAGAGTCTATTGTTTTCAATAAGACAGACTGCGTCTGGTAGACCTACGGTGAGGTAAGAGGATCAGCTTGGTACAACTAGGAAGTAGGGATGTACTTGATCTACTTTTGCCCATGCAAAACTGTCAGTGGCACCGCCCTCCTGGCCCAGTCAGCTGCAGATGGGGAGGGTCAATTACATTTTTTTTTCGTCGACTCAGGCAAACTCAGTTCACACCAAGCCCACACCCAGCAGAGCTGACATGAAAAAAGCAAACATTTGATGCACCCAAGCACAGATATCGCTGCAAGCTGTGGAGGGAGAAGCAAGGTCTTTAAAAAAAACATTTTTAAACACATTAATAAGTATCTGTATTAAGCTGCATTCATACAAGTTTCTAAGTACAGCAAAAGCACAAAATTAGAGTAAATATACATGTAGATACAAATATGAATAAATATGTGTTCCTAGTAAGGTGATAGTGTGTCTTCAAACCACCTGTCATGAAGGTTGTAGTGTAGGATAAATACATTTGGTATTTTGCTTTATGGAACACAAACAAGGATCATTAATATAGTAATCATAACAATAAAAGGACACTTGTCTCCTGCAACAGCCACGGTTGTTTATTGATTGCCGCCTTTAGGCACCTCCACTGTTATGGACCTGTCTTGTATAACAAGAAAAGTCTACAGCTGAACAGTGCTGTAATTGTATACAGCAAATGTATCTATGATGTTGCTTCCTTCAGAGGACTGTACAGGTAAGCAAGGTCTACACAGTTTAATCCAGGAAAATCTAACTACACGGAGCCATATGTATGTGGCATGGCTAAACCTCAAAGAGACATGTCTGTGTTAGGTGCGTTATCCCACAGCTCTGAATCTTCTACATGAAACAGATACAACCTAATCGGAAATTTTGATGATATTTTCAAAAAGATGCTAATGTGCCTCTTAATGCTGGGTTCAAATCCCACCAAACTACAATCTGACTGAAGTCTGTATGTTCTTTGGGTGTTTGCATGGATTATCTTTCACAATCCAAAACTGTAGAGGTCTGGTAATCAATCTTTCCACCCAATAGTAACACAACTTTCACCCAAGAGTCACCAAATGTTTACATAAGATTCAATTTGATAATGGGTATATCGTGAGTGAAAATGTTAATAAATAAACCCCTACATTGGTAGGTTAACTGGATTTCACATACTGGCCCTAATATCAATGAAGAAATAATTCTATGGTTGTATGTATAGCTGGCCATATATGTAAAGATTTATTTGGTTCAGCCCAGTGAGTGCACAATTGATGAATCTTCCCTGACGACTATTTTATTCCGTGTATTCGGCCATTGAGCTCTGTGCTGACACAATGACTGCTGGTATCTTGTAACTTCCATATAAAAATTATTTTTGGTTATTACGTCCTACCATTTACAACATCTGAGCCCTGAAGAAGGGGGAGATTTTTGGGTAAACAAAACGCATTGGCTGTTTTGTGTTATTCTTTTGTGAACTAGTACTGATATTAACCCCTTCGTGATGGGAGACATACACTGAGAATCAACGATGACCATCCATTATTGAAAGTGTTAAGCAGTTTCATGTCAGGCTCAGCGTCACTAAGGTTATTATTGGCTGTTCTTAAGTTTGGAGCAGCCTAATAATAACCAAAAATGAATTAATTAATCAAGCAGTCACAGTGAGATCAATTCACAATGACTGCTTGATATAATGAAAAATAAATTAAATAAAAGTGCAAAAAATGTAAAGGGAAAAAAAAGTGAAACTTCTTTTTTTTTAAATAAAAATGATGTATATAAAAACATTTTTATACTATCATTATTATAAAAATGAACCCCTTACAATTAAAATCTGCAGCTTTTTCACCTCAAGGGTTTAATTTTTTGATTTAACTCCCTCATGACAGCGATGTTTAAAGTATGTTGCTGTGACACTTAGAGAAACTTAGGGGTCTATTCACTAAGCTGCCGTAGGCAGCCGAGTGAATGACCGACCTAAAGCGAATTGAGCCTAAAGCTGTTCGGCTACTCACTTCAGGCTGGTACATCGGCTGGCTTCACGTGGATCGGCTCAGCATGTTCGGCCGACCCAAAGTGCAGGAGGAGTTCGACTCAGACGATCCAACATCTGGATTGGCTAAGCCGAACCTCCGGCAGGCTACTCGCTGCTGTTCGGTCTATTCTTCTAGATGCCGAACAGCAGTGAGTAAATAGTCGAATGCCGGCATTCCGCTCGACTGTTCTGCTCGGTCCCTCAGAGGGACCAAGCAGAACAGAAAAATTGTTTAAAAAGTACTAAAAAATAAATAGAAAACGATTGTGCGGAGCTAGCAATGACAGCTGGCTCCACCCAACAGTTTTCTATTGGCTGACGGTTTTGCTGCCGTCAAAAAAAAGAAGAAAAAAAACCTCTCCCGAGCACTCTGGGAGTCTCCCGCTCCCGGCCGCCCAGGAGAGAAACACTGCTTTGTCTTTTTTTTTCTTTATTCTGACACGGAGCCGTGTCAGAATAGAAAAAACGAATTATAATTTTTGCCCATAGGAATGCATTGCTATATTCCTATTGGCTATTTCAATTTGCAATAGCCAATAGTAATTTCAGCACGGCTCCGCCGAGCCGAGGCATATGCCTTCGGCTCGACTGAGCCACTCGGCTAAGTTCGGGAGCTGTACGGGCTATTGTGAATAGCCCGTACAGCAGCCCTTCGGTTCTACTGAACCGAAGGGGTCCTGGGGCCGAAGCTAACCGAAGGATCGGACGAAGCTACGGCTAGATCCTTCGGCTGCTTCGTGAATAGACCCCTTAGTGACAGTGACATTGTATGCCAGGTGACCACTATTAGCTTTTAGAGAAAAAAAAAAATGTTAGCTTTTAGTTTTCTCTAAAGTCCTAGGGATGTGAGGTGTTTCCAAATAAAGGAAGAATAATTTTTTTTTTTTAGCTGTGTTATTTTTCTAAAAAATAATAATTAAAACTGGTGAAAAGGTATTTTCTTTTTTCCTCATTTTTTTAATATTTTATTTGTTAGGCACACATACAGTATGTTGTATAAATATATAGTTCTATCTGTCCTCTACAAAAACAATATATATTATGTGTGGGTGCATTTATTAAGAAAGTATATTACGGCCGTGGAAGAATCACCTAAAAAATTTAAAAAGTGTGTGAGTCATTAACGAACAGAAACTAAAAACAAGCTGAGTCATGAAGGAGTTAAAGGAATTTTAATGTGGATTTTCAACACAGGGCTCCCTGTGTCAAGGGGTGTCCATTTGTGTGGAGAGCAGCCTTAGTAGAGCCACTGTGCCCTGTTATAATCTGACTGACTCAGCTAAAGTTTTTTTCCAGCACCTCGTTTCCACAGTTTTGGGGCTATTATATTCTACCCAGCTCCATCGATTTTTCAGTTGAAGTTTGTCAAGCCAGGTGGTGTTGGCATGGGCAAAATTCGAGCTGTGTGTGGCCAGCTTTAGATGTTAGTGCTATATGGGAAATAATTAGGAATGTTAGTTCAAAATTCACCAGTAATGAAAATGACACTAAACTCTAACTGACACTAACTGATGTTAAATCTTAAAAATGCATTTAAGTACCTTAACTATTAACAAAAACATAACTTATTTGTGTATCACTTGGCTGTAGATCCTCAAATCATCTCTGAATTGGTGCTGACAGGTGCCCTGTGCGAGAAAGCTTTACAGTGCCCCTCAGTGACTACACCCCTCAGTGACCACACCCCTCAGTGACCACACCCCTCAGTAACCACACCCATTTCCCCCCAATATCCATACCATTTAAAGCCTCCCATTTTGTTAAGCCCCAAAGAAACTTATTAAAAAGTATGATAAAAATAAAACTATTATTCAAAGGTAATAAACTTGTAGGCACAATATAAGTATTCTTATTAAATAAAACAACAGCAGGCAAACAAGCAAACAATAAATGTCAAACTAAAATAGAGTCTATAAAAATAAAGTGTCAGGATTTCATGCTGAACCTTTTTTCAAGTAAGTGTATCTAGAAAAGTAAAAATAAAAAACAGAACACAAAACCTAGACTACATGTAAATTAATGAATTACTATTTGCCCGAATATACTAAAAATGTATTCGGGCACATAATAATTTGTTTGAGAATGTGCGGTGGCCATGTTGGCCATCGACGCGTTCTGCGAATGCGTGCCACCATCTTGGAGGCGGGGAGCATGATGTCACATGACGCCGTGCATGCGTGGAGTCAGGTGATGTCACACACCGATATAGGCGCCAGCATCTTGGTTTATACCTAGATATACACCAAGATGGCGGCGCCCAACACGTGCGGTGTCATATGACTTTGTGCGCCCTGCCTCCAGAACACGCCAGTGGCTGAATCCAAAATAGCATAAAAATGTGTTTTGTGTGATGAAACGAATGAAAAATGTTTTAAGTTTTCGTTCATTTATTCTGAAATAAATTTTTAGTCTTTGCACATGTCTAATAATACGTGTGTGTGTGTGGGGGGG
>NW_017309654.1:33021-35255 GCF_000935625.1 Nanorana parkeri | reverse complement strand
TAAATAATTTTTTTACTTTTATTTTGTTAGTGTTGGGGGGGCTTGGGGGAAACATCAGGGGTCTAAACAGACCCCTGACATTTACCTTTTAAAATAGAAAAAGAAATTGAGGACACAAAGTCCTCAATCTCTTTTTCTGCAGTCTCTGTTCTAAATGAATGGAAAGCACTCAGTACAGAGGCTTTCCATTCATTCAGAAACTGTTGATAGTAAAATATTTACTAGGGATGCACCGATACCGGTATTTTGGGGGTTCTCAGCTGCCATTGGGATGTGCGGGATCCCTTGTGTGTTCCTGTGCCTTTAAGGAGGTTGGGCTTCCTCCTGACAAACCTGCACCCAACTTGAAATCTTCTGCCCCCATGTGCTCACAGATGGTGACTCTCATAGTTTAGAGTTAGGACCGCACTATAAGAGGTGCCTTGGCGCGGCTGTGCGGCTTTCACATTTTCTGCAGAAGACGTGTATCCAAACCTCTGTTATTAACCTTAGTGGTAAGACAAGTTGTTTTACATGCTGGTTTGTGAGTGTGCCATGATACCTTTCTACTGTTTTACTGTTCAAAGCCCATTTTGTGTGCACCTTACGGTATAGCTGGTGACGAATTGTTGAGTGCGTTTGTCATTTGTTTTGCTTGACATACTACTATGTGTCCCCAGTTATTTACAGACACTGGAGTGATCAGACGATCACTCCAGTGTTTGTGCTGCACAGAGGATCGGTAAATATCACAGATATTTACCCATCCTCCGCTCAGCCACGCACAGAGCCGCTGTAATCCTGAAACTGATCTCTGATGGCTCTGCTCGCCTCACCGCTCGGTCGTCCTGACAGCTGCGGCTTCTCTCCTCCTTACCGCTTAGCCATCCTGACAGCAGGCAGCGCTCCCTCCTATGCCCCCCTATGTATTTATTTACAAAGTATTTGTTTGTAATGGTTAATTGTGACCGTTAATGATATGCCGTCCATGGCAGTAAATGATGGGTGGCAGGAAATGATGGACAGAATATTATTATTTCCCCCCCCCAAGTGGCGGAACGCCAGGGCCCGGTCGCAATTGCGGCCGCTGCGACCCTGGTAGTTCCGCCAGTGGGAACAAAAGTAGCCGCCCTCCAGAAGGAAGGACAGTGTCAGCACCAATTTAGAGATTATTTGAGGATCTACAGCTGAGGGATAAACAAATAAGCTACATTTACTAGTTCACTATATTTCACAAATTAGGGTACTTGAATGCATTTTTAAGAATTAGCTCCTGACTTTAGTGTCAGTTTAATGACCTGTTTATGTTAAAGGTACTATTTACAAGGTACTCTTGCACAAGAAAGAGAAGACTCCAATTTGACCATGCTGTTACAAAATTGCTACATCTAATTAAACTAAATATCAACCTTGTATGAAGATTTACTCTGTTTGCACTAAGGATTCAGATTAAATTACTTGATCGTACTATAATGACATCCTGTTTCTGTGACTCATAGGGAGAGAGAGCTTCTCTCTTTCATTTTCAGATCTTAACTGAACAGACCGAAGAGAGAAGCTGATTGGTTGCCCTGGACAACTGCTCCAGATTGAATATATTACTTTTTAATTTTTTATGGTGTTGATAAATGCAAAAATTAGGTTTCTAGAAGGTTACAATTGCTTCTTGCAGAGTATTGTTACATGATTAAGTGATTTAAATATATATTATGTTTTTACTATAGGACATTTATTTAGGATAAAACAATTACATTTCAAATACTTCATGTGTTATGTTACTACTTGCTGCTAGACTTGTTCACAGTGTAGCTGAAAGCCCCAGGCAGTAGCTGGCAAGGGACAAATTAATATGACATGAAATATGTTTAACTCTTTTATGAAGATTAAATCTTGTCTTTATTATGCACCATAAACATTTTTTGTTTTTAAAAGTGTATGTAAAGGCACTTTTTGTAGTTTTGGATAGAATAGGGAAATGTTAGACCTTCTGTCAAGTTTTATTTGCTATTGGTGCCTTACCTGGGGAAATTCAACTGCTATATTTGTCCTGGTGAACACTGTGAACAAGATAGAATGTAGGGGGAATCGAGATTTTTTTTTGAGTTGTCACCAGAACAAAGAGTGAGGGAAAAAAATTGTTGCTAAGACGCTAATTCTCTAAGATGGGAATTCCCTCCACTTTGCAGAGATTTCCTGTTGCATCATCAGGACAGGAAGTGGAATCCAGCCAGAAGCCAGCAAACAACCCCCCTCCC
>NW_017309654.1:21799-32874 GCF_000935625.1 Nanorana parkeri | reverse complement strand
CCAAAAACCACAAAAAACCCCCCCCCCCCCCCCCCCCCAAAAAAAACAAAACAAAAAAGATATTAACCCTTGCTTATTCTATCCAAAACTAAAAAATAATTATAATTAACACTAATGTTATTGGGGCCCACCTATGTCGTAGTCTACCAAAGGCTTCATCAAGGAAGGTTACTAGTTTTAGGAAAAACAGGACTGCCAGGAGAAATAGGCTAGTCCCATAATTGCTCTGTTTTAGGGCAATGGAGAAAGTTGACATCAGGGAAATTGGAGCACAAACAAGGAGTTTTAAACTGGTCAGTCATTGTGCTCCAGGAAAACAATTTTTCTGGGCTGCTGTGTGCTGCCCTACAAATGTTGATCCAGCTGAAAAAGCCCAGATCTGGAGACTGTCTCTTCATATCTATGGTGGGCTATACAATGGACATGACTTGCTAATCTTTCTGTAGACATAATATTAACATGAATGTATTCTCTTTTGTAGGTCATTGCAGTAGTCATGGATCTTTTCACAGACGTTGACCTTTTATGTGATCTCATAGAAGCAGAAACCAAAAGAAGAGTCCCTGTTTACCTCCTTCTTGATGAAATTAACCTGAAGTACTTTATAGAAATGTTTCAAAAGCTGGGATTTGACAAAATTAATTTACCTGTAAGTTTCAATTGCATAAACATTGAAAAAATATATTTTAAACATGTCTTCCAAAGAGTTTGCCTGTATGCCCAATTTTGGAATGTAATCATGGCTGCCAGATGAGGCCTCCCTGAAGGTGAGGGTATCATGTTCTTTACACACAAGAAAGCTTTTCACACTGAACAATGATTGCACCATTTTGTTCTTTCATTTTCATTTAATATTGATACAGTAGATGAAACCTTTCTTCCTTCAGAGTTGCCTTATCTGGCAGACGCCTTGTACGTGCTGGATGGCAAGGACAATACAATGCATATATCGTTAGCAGAATATTGTAATTAAAAAGGAAGTAAACTTAAGTTGTCACTAACCTGGCAATCCGGAACAAGAATAAGAGCCAAAATAAAAGAAATGTAACTATTCTCATGGTAAGTGTATTCTCATGGTGTGGAATACACTCTCACCCCCCTAGTGGATAGAAGAGAGTCATAGATCAGATCCTCCCTGTTTATAAGATTACTTATGAACAATGAGGTAGAACACCAGTTCTTTGAGCGTGCATGGGGACCCTAGATCTTCTCTACCTTGACGATCCCACTGCTGCCTTGACTATTTTCTTGTGTTTATTGTTTGTATTATTATAAAATTAGAAAACATCATCTTTAAAAAGAAAAAGAGCTTAGGCAGAAGATACTTTTAGTGAAAAATAATCAGTAGATTATCACATATAAGCCTATGAAATTGTAAGCACATTTTGTTTTTAGTATTTTGTAGTACAACTTTGTCCTTCCTTTTTTTCCTGTTGGTGTGGTCTCACTAGCTGGTAGGGAGGCTCAGGAGATGGGAAAGGGTGGAGCCAAGGCAGACTTTCAGTAGTCTAGATAAACCATACTACTCCTGATATTATACTATATAATAATAATATTATTATTGTATTGTGAAAATACATCCCAATTGTTTTCTCTTTGGAAACCAAAGGTTCTTTCTATTCAATTATATTCTACATTTAGGGGTTATGTTTAGAAGAATATGCCTCAGCCCTGAGGAAGGTAAACTTCTGATATGCCAAATCTGCATATCTGTATGTCCTCAAATGGAAGGGCAGAAAGTGAGAAAAAAATTTGTTCATTTTCAGTCAGGGATTCGGAAATTGGTTAAAAGGGAAAACGTTTGTTTATTTCTCCCACCTATTTTAGATTCTGTTTCATTTAACATTAACTTTGATGATTTTTAAAGCAATCTCAGACTTCTAATTAGACAGCCATTTGGTGTATGACAAGCGGCAACTTTTACCTGGTTCACTGGTTCGGCCTCATCTGGAGTATGCGGTCCAGTTTTGGTCACCAGTCCACAGAAAGGATGTCCTTGAGCTGGAAAGAGTCCAGCGGAGGGCAACGAAACTCATTAGGGGAATGGAGGACCAGAGCTATGAGACAAGGCTACTAAATTTAAATATGTTCACGTTGGAAGTAAGGAGATTAAGGGGGGATATTATTTTCATGTACAAGATGTTCAATGGTCATAGCAACATTAGCCACAAACTCTTTACGATTAACTCCATAACAAAGACTGGAGGCCACCACCTAAAATTGGTGGGGAAAAAATTCCAGCACAAGGGGCGAAGGGGGTTCTTCTCAGTTAGAGCGGTTAGGGTTTGGAACTCACTGCCACAGGCCGTGATTTCAGCAAAGAGTGTGGAATCATTCAAGAAGCTTTTGGACGATTTCCTGAGAGACAGCAATGTAGAGGGGTACAGGTACTCTTAAGAATGAGATGCAATAGGTTGGACTAGATGGACTTATGTCTTTATTCAACCTCAAATACTATGTGACATGCTGTATGCATGCATCTAAAGAGCAACTAGTCTTCATCAGAAACCCCTGGAAAGAGGCATGGGATGTATTGTATAACACTCCTGGATTGCATTACTCAGGAATGTATTACTGGCCAAATGCTCCATTCTAGTCCTCTCCTGGTAAAAGATTAGGGTAGACCAGCTTGAGCTAAGCTGCTGGCTGCCCTCAGGTCACTCAACAGATACTCACACTCGTAGAAGAGGGTAGGTGCTAGATAATGAGAAACTGGGCCATTAAAGAGGCATGCGGCACCAGCTAGCTGCAGGTGCAGGGGAAGTGCAGTGGAGGCTAGAGGGTGTCGGTGCAGAGGAGGTGCAGTGAAGCCTAGAGGCTGTGAGTGGAGGGATGGCGCAGTGGAGGCTAAAGTCTGTGAGTGCAAGAAAGGCGCAGCGAGGATTGAGGCTGCATGTGCAGAGGTGGTACAGCGGAGGTTTAAGGCCACAGGTGCAGAGATTGTGAAGTGGAGTCTCAAGGCTACAGGTGTAGAGGTGATGCAGTGGGGGCTTGAGGCTGTGGGTGCAGCCGAGGCTTTAGGCTGAGACTGAGACTGCAGATGCAACAAGAGATACAGTAGAGGTTCAGACTTTGGATACTGCAGAGACTACAGGTGCAGCGAAGGCTAAGACTGTGGGTGAAGTGTGCTGTGGAGGTTCAGACTGGGAATGCAGTGAAACCTGTGACGGTAGTGAAGGGTTGGCTCTGGGTGCAGTGGAGCTTGGCTACAAGTACTGCGGAAACTTGGCGGTAGGTGCAAAAGAAGACTAGACTGCGGCTGTAGTGGAGGCTTGGCTGTAAATGCAGCAGAGACTAGACTGTAGGTGCAGTGGAGACTTGGCTGCCAGTACAGCGGAAGCTTGGCTGCAAGTGTTGCAGAGGCCTGGCTGCAGGTGCAGCAGTTGCTTGGCTGTGGGTCTAGCAGAGGATTAGCTGTAGCAAAGGCTAGACAGTGCAACTTAAGGCTGCAGATGCAGTGGAGATATAGCAGGGCTTGCTACGGGTGCAGTGGTTGAGACTTTTGAACACTTCATGGGATCAGGGGAGCATAGGCTTTGATAGCTCAGGGGAGCTTACTGACACTTTGATTGAGTGGTGACAAAGTGTCCAGGTCAGGTTTAAACAGTGGGCCAATGCATCACGTGACACATCAGGTAATGTAGCTGCTACACTCCAGGTAAAACCTGAAAATGCCCGTGGTCATGCAAAACAAACAAGGATAGAAGGATGGAACAACGCTGGATTGCAAGAGGTAAGCATCTGTGACATAATGTTACCTCTGAGTTATACTTTGATAAATGGAAGAAAAAACAGACACTGAATTACTGTGAACTGTTCCATCTGTGCTCCATTGTGGAGACTTGGCTCCACACAGTGGGAGAATGCCAGGTTGGCTTTCTAATGCTTCATAAAGAGAATAAAAGCACAGTTCTGCAATATATTTGTTTGTTTCATTTTAGAATATGAAGATCCGAACTATAACAGGAGATACATACTGTACTAAGTCTGGAAAGAAATTTTCTGGACAGTCTCTATCAAAGTTTCTGCTGATTGACTGCGAGCATGTTATTGCTGGTTCCTACAGGTAATATGACTCTTGAAACTTATAATATCCTCATATTAGACTTGAACAAGCCCTCTAGGGTCACCAGGGGTGGCACCCAACCTCCCACACATCCTGCTGTTGGCCATATGCCTAGAACTTTCATCTACACCTACTTTCATGTCCCTAACTATAGGCTCCTTGGTCTGATGGGTGGCCTCATTAACCAACAACAAGCTGCTGAAGGAAGGGATTCACCAGAGCCAGTGAAAATGGATGTATGGCATGATGTATGGCCCTGCTTTTATTGTCTATGAATGCTCTGCAATAAAGCACAAGTGCATGTAGGCACCTGAAGGTCAAAGCTGTATTGACAGCATAAACTTTGTATTAAAACTTGTTTGAAAGTTTAACTAAACAAACTGAAAAGAGAAGCTGCTTGGTGGCTATGGTCACCTGCTCCAGAATCTGCCTGCTCCAGTTTTGATACATTCCCCCCACTGTGTTTAATTATGTCACTAATTTGTTTCTGATTTTGTTCCCATTTTCAGTGATTTGCTTTATTGTGCAGTGACGTAAAATTTATTTAGCATAAGCTTTTTTACACAGTATAGATCCAGCAAACAATACGTTTTGTTTAAAAAAAAAAAGACCTACTTTACTAATTCTGATATTTGCTGAGTCAACGTAGCCTGTCTGCAAACCTTAAAGTGATATTAAACCTTCATATTTTCTTTATTAAGAGGGCCAGACTTGATTGAAATGTCTTTTGTTTCATTTTTAAACATTTATTTTCCCCGTTCTCTAGTTGTCCCCAAACAGCTAGCCCCCGTGTGCAGGTGTCTCCATCAGCATGCCGGCTGCTGAGGAGACATCCGAGCGTGTGCGTTCCCGCAGCTAGCTCTGTGCATCCATAGACACACAAAGCTTGTGGCAAGCCCCACTCCCACAGTCACAATTTGACTGACGGCAGAAGGAGCCTATGGCTCCTCTGCTTATCTATGGAAAGAGCCCTTGAAGCCACCCTGGCAGGACTTTGAAAATGACTGCCTTTATTCGTGTTAATTAATAGTGGCTGATGGGGCTAGTAGTTTACACAAGCTCAACAGGTATTTCCTGTAATTGCTGAAAATGTTGTAATATATAAAAATTTTGTTTTTGGGTTTAGTAACCCTATAACTGTAGGTAGTATAAGACTCCCATGGCATCAAGCAAAATTCACTTGAAACCTGGCTCAGATGCTAGTCCATTTGTTTCAATACCTTCAGAGTTACTGAAATAACAGTATGTAGATTAAGAATTCTGACTTAACTTGGTAAATGCTTGTTCTCAAGTCAGTAAATAAATGTACTGAAGCCAAAGATTGCTAGCAGTTTGAGAATCTGGTCAGCAATAGCAGATAGCATACTTCTTTCAGTACATTTTCTTCAATCATTTCCAGCAGAATGCAATGGACTCTTCATAAACAAAATAAGTTAGGGGACATATACCTTTTATAAATTGTATTATTGTACAGCATTGTTTCACAATCCAAAATCACATCAAACCTGTACCAGATGTAGAATTATCCTTTAAATGAAACTCCTTTCAGAACACAGGGTCAATGTTCATGACTTTGAGATTACACACCTTGTGATTAGGTCCTAGAGATTCCTGTATAAATGTTGTTGTATTATCCTGCCTAGATGCCCATTGTATTTTATTTTCTTATACTTCAGTTTCAGCTGGCTTTCTAGTCAAGCTCACAACAATATGGTGACCTACTTTAAAGGGAACATAGTGGAAGAGTTTGATAAAGAGTTCCGCTGCCTGTATGCCTGTTCATTGGAAGCAGACTATTTCTCAAGTCTTGAAAATGATAACAGCAAGCCTTTTGGACAAACTCCCACAAGGTCCAGATGGATGCCCATAAAAACAGTTCCTATACCTGCACCAGTCATTGAAAATTCTGTTCACTCAGACAGCAACTCTAGCTCCGATAGTCAGTCAAGTGTAAAGACCCCTCCATTTTTTAAGAGCCAGGCCATCACAGTAATTCGTGAAGATAAGCCTGTAATCTCAAAGTACCTGACTAGAAACTTGCATGATACACGAGAAGAAACAAGTAAACAGCCTGTGGACACGGTCCATAATCAGAGACGACAATCAAATCCTCACTCAGATCCGCAATCAGATCAAAATAACCTCATGTTGATGCAAAGACAGGCCTTATCGAAATCTACACCTGATTTGGTTGACAAGCCTTCCTCTGCTCTAAGGACCAAGTTTGAACAAATCCAAAATAAATTTCTCCACCCACCGAATAAAACTTCCCCAAGAATGAAATGTGATGCAGCACTAAATAAAGTCTCTAACTACAACAGCTCTTCCGCTAACAGCAATGTCCCATTGGCTGATATTAAACGGGAAGATGCAAGCAAGAGAATGACCTTGGGACATAGCAAGCTAGCACTTATTACTGAGAGCAATAACAAATTGCTAGAAAGCAAGGTCTACAGTCGCTTTCAGATGCGCCCATAGTTGTTGCAATGTTATGGACTGAACTGGGAACTGATATTTATTACCTGCTTTATATAGGTTTACAGGGTTGGGCAGCCAACAAAGGCTATGGCCAAGGGCTGCAGTGCTTCCAGGGATGGCACATAGTCACCAACACACAATGTTACGGTCATTAACAATGTCATCTGCATCAAAGAAAAGCTGCTCCTGCCAGGGACACCAGACTGAATCCACCTAATACTGCACAACAGGACCCCAAGCTATACTTAGGTCCATGGAGAAGTGTCCATTGATTTAAAAGGTTAATTGAAGTAAATGCACTAATACTCCACATATCAAATGGCGCCTTGACGCATTTCCTACCTAACAGTGGTTAATTTTAAGGGTTTATTATCAAGGTGTAATCTGATGCCTGCTGTATTTGTGCATATGGCTAATCCTTTTTTGGCATCAGTTCTCTTTTGGGTCATAGGAGGACATTTACTAATGCCGGGAAGTATCCTGACATTATTGTTGGGATCAGGGGCGGACTGACAACACATGGGGGGGCAATACAAGATTATGGGGCCCTGTTGTGCTCCGCCCATATACAAGCCCCACCTGCATAAACAATTATTTCTCCACACTATTTTTGAAATAGTGGGCCAATTATCTAAAAGATGAATTGCCAGGGAACAGGTAGTAGAATTTAAAAATCTAGACTAATATAGGCGATTTGTAAAGTGAGCTAAATGGCAGAATGCATGGCAGACCCCAGACCAGAACCAATACACAGCAGACCTCAGACCAGCACCAATACACGTGAGACCCCAGACCAACACCAATACACAGCAGACCTCAGACCAACACCAATAAATGGCAGACCTCAGACCAGAATCAATACATGGCAGATCTCAGACCAGAATCAATACACGGCAGACCACAGACCAGCACCAATACACGGCACACCTCAGATCAGAACCAATACACTGCAGACCTCAGCCCAGCAACAATACACAGCAGACCTTAGACCAGAACCAGTACATGGCAGACCTCAGACCAGAACCAATACACGTCAGACCCCCTGACCAACAACAATACATGGCAGACCTTAGAACAACACCAATACATGGCAGACCCCAGACCAGAACCTATACATGGCAGAGCTCAGACCAACACAAATACACGGCAGACCTCAGACCTGCACCAATACACGGCAGACCACGGACCAGCACCAATACACGGCAGAACTCAGACCAGAACCAATACACAGCAGACCTCACACCAGAACCAATGAATGACAGACTGGGCAGTTAGAATGACACATTCACAACGACATCTCTGGGATCGGCCATCACACAGACTGATCCCTGTGGTTCTGGTGCGGCGGTCTCAACAGGGTCCGGTGCGGCGGTCTCAGCAGGGTCAGGTGTGGCGGTCTCAGCGGGGTCAGGTGCAGCGGGGTCAGGTGTGGAGGTCTCAGAGGGGTCAGGGGGGTGTAGGGTCGGTGACAAGCCCCCTTCTGGCCGCGGGCCCTCAGGCAGTGCCCGACTGCCCGTATGGTCAGTCCTCCCCCTGTTGGGATCCACCCCACTACCTGATTGACAGTTGGCTCTGCCTCTCTAGAGCCAGAGCCAGCCGTGCCCGCCCCCTTCCCTCTCTGTCCCTCCAGTCAGCGCTGGAGGAACAGAGAGGGGAGGGGGGAATCCCTGTGGGGAGCGGTGACTGACAGTTAGTGCTCTCTGCTGGGAGAAGCTGGGAGCTAAGCAATCAGCAGTTTGTGATAGCTCAGTTCTCAATCTATAGAGCCGACGTGATGTATTTCACTCTTCCCATAGTTCTACTTTAATAAACCTCTTAATTTCCACATGCTTTTCTAGTTCACTGCCCTACCTGTCACCACAGTCTGACCAGGTCCTCATTGTTGCTGTCCCTGGGAAGGTTGTGCATTTTTTGGGTGGAATAATGTAGGGGATAAAGGGATAAAACACCAAAAAATGTGCAACTGACATCTTGGATTATTTTTTGTGAAAGGCACCATCATTGATATAAAGCAGCAATCCAGAACACAGACAATTCTGAGGTTGCTATTCTGAGCACCTTTCCGATGACCGGCATTCCTCATCAGCTGATCGAAGGAGTATGCAGAAAAATTGTTGGCAGAATAGAGCTATCAGCCAAAGAGCTGACAGCTCTGTTCGGGTATTCTGACAGCAGCCAGCGGCCATTGTCAGAATACAAAGGAAACAGCAAAGGAAGAATCTGTTTTATTTTCGAGAAAATAGAAGCGTGTATAACCGACTTATCCATTGTTCCATCATACTACTGGTGTGATATAACAGGACAAGGGAAGCACTGGTGAGAAGGAGTGCCTACTGGACAATGATCCACAGAACCTAAACAGATATGCATACAGCTCCACCACTCTGAGAGGTATGAGGAAATATCTTTAGAACTCTATTTTATGTAAATAGAATTTACAAGATTATAATGTCAGCATGAATCATATAGTGCAATTGCATATTACCGCTACTTTGCTCAGTGTATGGAAATGAGGAATGGTAAATTTGACAGTGTCACTGTATCGACGCTGTGGATTACATCGATACGGAAAACACTTCTGCATACACTTGTAATAATAAGTCATATCCTGCTATACTATCTATCATTATGGGTGTGTAATTTATCTGAATAAGTTACAAGTCTGCTCACGTTCATTTGAGTCTGTATTGAAAAGTATTAAAAACAATTGATCAGAAACAGCTATAAAAAGGATTATTTATTGCAGTGCATACACAAAACAACCAACAGGGCCTTATTATTGTCATTATTATACATTTATATAGTGCTGACTGTTTGGGCAATGCTTTACTAGGAAGCAAAGAAAGACAGTACTGTTACAATACAATTCAAGACAAGACAGTTAGGAGGGCCCTGCCAGTGAGAGCTTACAATTTAAAATATAAAAGCATAAAATATGATAATTTTATATGTCAGTCAGTCAGATTCCATCTGTCATTTTTCTAGGGTCAAAAAGAAAATTAAAATGATCTAATTTTATTTCACTTTGAGATGGATTAGATCTTCTGTCAGTTTTTATTAGTCTTTATAGCTTCCTTGGGGAGACGATCCTTCACCTCTTTTGCTAGTGAAAATATGACACCAGTGAGCTTTTTTGAAGCTCAGTGAGGAGAAAGCTTCAAAAAAGACACACACAACAATAAAAACACTCTTTTTAGTAGAATAGGTACTGCAATTCTTTTTTTTTTTGTATAATCTTTATTTTGCCGTTTTCAAATAGTTTCTTTCACAAAGGAACATTTAATGGGCATAAGTGGGTCAAACATAGACCCCGACATCAAAAATAAAAGGTTACAAAAATAATACGACATACATAACCACACAATAAACGGGCGCTCAGCCCAGCTACATCCTACAGGCTCAATCTCAAGGTAAGGGGGTGATGCCTCTGACACCACCATGAGTAACGGCTTAGCGTGCACCTTCTTGTCTCAGCATTGTGTAGACAGGGTAAACTGTATTCCATTGCTAGTGGGCAGCTCACTTATTGGTACCACCAAAAAAGGCCAAAACTGGGGGAAGAGTATAAAGGCCCTGAACCTGAGTAACCTCACATGAGTATAAGTCATGGTGTGTTAGATACATAATGTAAGCACGTTGCCCATTTAGAATAGAAGCGATCAGATCTGTTTCCACTCTTCGCCACCCACTTCTCTGCCTCCTGAATTAGTGTAACTTGTGCTATCCACTCAGACCGTACCGGTACCTGGGTCCGCTTCCAGTGTCTGGGAATGAGTCTCCTCACCGCATCTAAAAGATGAGGCAGGACACTTTTCTTATAAGAGCTAATAGACGTGGAGGGGAGGTGGAACAGCAAGTGAATGGGATCATCTGGTATGTCAACCGTGGTAATAAGTTTGATTTGCATGCGAATATCTTGCCAGAAGCCCCGTATAAGGGGGCATTCCCACCAAATATTTAAGAGGCCACCAGGTTGCCCGCAGCTCCTCCAGCCTTGAGAGGGCACCTCCGGGTATACGGTGCTCAGGTAGAGCGGAGTGCGATACCAGCGGGATAATAGTTTATAACTGGTTTCATGCGTCTTAGAGTCTACAGAGGATTTGTGTGTGAAGCAGTATATCAAGTTCCATTGGTCGTCTGAGAGATCACGTCCCAGTTCCCTTTCCCATTCTCCTATAAACCTCGGTCTATCTCCTGTGAGTGTGGACAGAAGCAGGCCATAAAAATAGGATACCAGTCGGTCTGGGGATGTAGATCCCGCACACAGGGACTCAAAGGGTGTGAAAGAGGACATGGGTCGCATGCCCTTGGCAGTTGTTCCAAAGAAGTGGTGAGTTGTCTATACCTCCAATCTGCCAAGGGGAAGTTACCATACTTGGTTTTAAGTTCATCCAGAGGCATCAGAGAACTCCGGCTGAGGAGTTTGTGGCAGCGGAAGTCTCCCTGCAGGTCCCAGCGTCGACAGAAGGAAACATCTTCCCCGGGAGGGAACCAAGGATAGCCCTCCAGAGGAGATAGCCAGGACAGCGCG
>NW_017309654.1:13821-21632 GCF_000935625.1 Nanorana parkeri | reverse complement strand
GGCAGGGGGGGGGGGGGGGGGGGGGGGGGGGCCCTCTGTTATTCAGTTTGTCCCACAGCCGGAGGGTCTGATGAGTCAAGGGGGATGTATGGTCAGAAAGACCTCAACTAGCACTTGGTAACCAGGGGGCATGAGCCAAATCACAGCCTGACATGCATTTTTCCATCTGTACCCAGAGCTTGGTAGAGGCGTTAAAGTGCCAATTCACAATCCTCTGGAGAGAGATAGCCTTATAGTAGAGGTAAATATCAGGTCAGGTAAGCATAAGCCACCTGCGCAGAATGGTATATGCTATCCGGGGTCTCTTGCCCCCCCCCAAACAAAGCGGATAAACAGACTTCTAAGTTTCATAAAGTATGTGTGAGGCAAGAAAATAGGTATCATCTGCAGATAGAAGAGGACCCGAGGGAGCACTGTCATCTTCAGTATGTTAATGCGACCCAGCCATGTGAACGATGAGCGATCCCAGTCATTGAGATCTCTCTAAAGGTTGTGTAGTAGAGGTTCGAAGTTGTGTGCGTAAAGGCGAGAGCAATGGTTGGTCAGTTGAATGCCCATCTTATGGCCATCGAAGACCAGGAGAACGAGAAGCTCTGGCGCAACTGATGAGACATTATATAATCTGTTGATCTGCGCTTGTGGATGGTTTGCTAATACTGTGAAAAATTGAAGTGAAAGACTAAAGCTGCCACAATACAGGCTGGAAGCCCTAAGAAATTGGATAAAGGTTTTGCGGCGCTAAATCCCCTTTAGTGTTTAAAATAAAATAGATGAGACACTATCAGGTGCTGTGATAAATGTAAATTCCTCTCTGTGACACAAATGTCCTTATTCCAGGACTGTGAATACACACAAAAACTTTTTATGAAACATAAAGAGTGAAAATGAGGTACCATTAAAATTAAGGTACCATTTATAAACCAATATTAGCAGTGAAATCAATAATGTCCATAAACCATTAAACACAATGTGTACCACAACTATATGCAAAATGATTGTGGTGGTGCGATCCCCTGTCTGGATATACAGACCTCTAAATATTTAAACCGTGAGGTGTCAGTGAATGGATAAAAGCAAAAGTCAAAATCTTTATCCGCACTTATAAAGTGTAAAAATTTATTGGCAAAAAAGTACATAAAAACTCACATTTAGGAATAAAACAGCCGATATCTCGTGAGTTTCCGCACTCACTTCCGCATTCGGCGTGACGATGTGACGTCAGATAGGCCAGCCCGACGCATTTCGCCACTGAGGACGTCTTCCAAGGGGTAGCAGCTGCTGCGTTTCGTCGCTCAGGACGTCTTCCAAGGGGTAGCAGCTGCTACCCCTTGGAAGACGCCCTCAGTGATGAAACGCGGCGGGACGGGCCTATCTGACCTCACAGCGTCACGCCGAATGCGGAACTGAGTGAGAAGACTCACGAGATGTCAGCTGTTTTATTCCTAAATGTGAGTTTTTATGTACTTTTTTGCCAATAAATTTTACAAACATGCTTCACCATGAGGGATCTCTCTTGATTTTCTAACCTATGAGAACCATCTGGCGTTTAAATATCTGGAGGAAGTGCCAAAGAGAAATTGATCTAAATACCTGCTCCAGGCTGATTGTAAAGCTCTTAACCACTTGAAGACCAGGTGTTTACACCCTCTTCCTGGCAAGGCCATTTTTCAGTATTCAGCGCTGCGGTACTTTGACTGACATTTATTCAGTCATGCAACGCTGTACTGAAATTAATTTTTTACCATTTTTTCGGGACATATAGAGCTTTCTTTTGGTGGTATTTAATCACCACTGGGGCTTTTATTTTTTACTGTATAAAGAACAAAATACCGATTTTGTTTTAAAAAAAACTGTTTTCCTTATATTATGTTAATGAAACATTGCAAATAAATAATATTTCGTCATACATTTAGGCCAAAATGTGTTCTGCTACATTTCTTTGGTTAAAAAAATCCAAATAAGTGTAAATTAAATAGAATGTCTTACAGTTATACAGTCTACAGAACAATGGTATATATACCATATACAGTAATTGGAAATGTATCAATGTATTTTGGAAAGCAGACACCCCAATGTATTTAATAAGTGGCATTGTGAGTGTTTTGAAGATTTCATTTTTTTGCCTCAAGTTTTTGAAAAATGAAGAAAGAAAATAGAAATGTATTTTTTGCACACAAAGTTGTCAGTTAATAAGATATTTCTTATACACAGTATAGGTATACTCAGAATTACACCCCAAAACACATTCTGCTACTCCTTCCGAGTATGGGAATACCACACATATGAGACCTTTTCACACCCTTGCCGCATAGAGGGGCCAAACATCCAAGGAGCACCATGAGGGTTTCAAGGGGCATAAATTAATCATCTGATCCCCTGTCTACCTGTTACATTTTTGGAGACCCTGGAGTTCCAGGACAATAGAAACTCCCACAAAATGACCCCATTTCAGAAAGCAGACACACCAATGTATTTAATCTGATGGACGGCTGAAATCAGCCGTACCAGCCTGAAGTGAATAGCCGAACAGTGTTCGGCTCACTTCACTTCTGATCGGTCATTCACTCAGCTGCCCTCGGCAGCTTTGTGAATAGACCCCAAAGTTGTCAGTTAATAAGATATTTCTTATACACAGTATATGTATACTCAGCATTACACCCCAAAACACATTCTGCTACTCCTCCCGAGTATGGGGATACCACACATGTGAGACCTTTTCACACCCTCGCCGCAAAGAGGGGCCAAACATCCAGGAGCACCATGAGGGTTTCAAGGGGCATAAATTAATCATTTGATTCCCTGACTACTTGTTAAATTTTTGGAGATCCTGGAGTACCTGGACAATAGAAACTCCC
Organism: Nanorana parkeri; assembly: GCF_000935625.1. Classification (NCBI taxonomy): domain Eukaryota; kingdom Metazoa; phylum Chordata; class Amphibia; order Anura; family Dicroglossidae; genus Nanorana; species Nanorana parkeri. The sequence goes on along the minus strand of NW_017309654.1, from coordinate 18,777 downwards.
ACAAAATCACCCCATTTTGGCAAGCAGATACCCCAAGGTATTTAATAAGTGGCATGGTGAGTGTTTTGAAGATTTCATTTTTTTGCCTCAAGTTTTTACCACACATGTGAGACTTTTTCACAGCCTAGCCACAGAGAGAGGAGTGTAAATACCATGGAGCACCATGAAGCTTTCAAAGTGCTCCATGGTATCTGGTATTGAGCACTTTGGGGGAATGGTATGACTCCCATTCCCCCAAGCCAAGCAGACCTTCTGGTACTTGGCTAACCCCTGGAATTATACAAAATGCTATGTTCAGTGACCAGGAAGTACAGGAAGCTTGACAAAACAGTACCTGTGGTTCCAGGAGTGCAGTTGTCTTCAGAGGATGACTGGGACTGGTGTTTTGGATGGACCATTGTCAGTTGGACATGCAGATAGGTCTGCAGGCAGCAGGAAGAAATGTGGTCAACTAGGTCAGTTCAGGTGGCAGGCAGAGAAGTGGTCAGTTTGCTCACCAAGGTCAGTTCAGGTGGAAGGCAAAGACATGGTCACTATGCAGGCCAAGGTCAGTTCATGGAGAGACGTAGTCAGTAAGCAGGCCGAGCTCAGTTCAGATGGCAGGCAGAGACATGGTCAGTAAGCAGGCAGAGGTCAGTTCAGGCGGCAGGCAAAGTATTTGTTGTGAGTATTTAGGCAAAGGATCAATCCAGATGGCAGGCAGAGACATGGTCAGTAAGCAGGCAGAGGTCAGTTCAGGCGGCAGGCAGAGGTGTTGAGTATTCAGGCAAAGGATCAATCCAGGTGGCAGGCAGAGACGTGGTAAGTATGCAGGCCAGGTCAGTTCAGGCGGCAGGCAAAGACGTGGTCAGTATGTGGGCAAAGGATCGGTCCAGGCGGCAGGCAGAGACATGGTCACTAAGCAGGTCGAGGTCAGTTCAGGCGGCAGGCAGAGGTGTTGTGAGTATTCAGGCAAAGGATCAATCCAGGTGGCAGGCAGAGACGTGGTTGACAGACAAACAAGGATCAGATCAGGAGGCATGCAGAGATGTTGTAGGTATGCAGGGAAAGTATTAGGGCAGCAGGCGGAAATGTGGAAGTCGGTACATGGGAGATCGGGCACAGGCAAATAATAGCTAGTCAAGCCATAAACATCTTCACCATACCTACACTATAATTGCAGGGAGGTATGGTAGAGGCGGAAGCAGTCTTTGATGCAGAGGCCAGGTTTTGAGGGACAGTTGGGACAATAGTGTCCCGTCTAATTCCTTTCTTGTTACACACGCTGCATTTTTTGGGGGGTGTCCGGTTTTCCTGGGTGGAAGGAGTCTTATCGGGGAAGTGTCCATCGTGCAGCCTGCTGATAGACTTGTGCGCCGTCAAAAATTTTGTTTCGTTTAGTTTCGTTTCGTAAAATCCGTTATTTCGTTTTTCATTATTCGTGTCCGGAACTCAATTCAGATTCGTACGAAATACTAATTTTCGTTAGTTTCGGTCATGTTTTCGTAATGTTACGAACATTCGTTATGATAAAGTTAAAAAGCAAAAATACCTTTGTATATATTGGAGGTTTTTTTTTCCGAAATACGAAATTCCGTTGACGAATTTCGGATCCGAATCCGAATTTCGTTGAAATGGAAACTAATCTAATATTAGTACCTCTGTCTCAGTGTCTGTGACTGAGGTTGAACAGCATGACAAGATTTGTTTTAAAATGTGAAATACGAAATTCGGTTAACAAATTTCGTATCCGAATTTCGTATCCGAATTTCGTTACAACGGAAACATGTGACTGGTGGTTGACCAATCAGATGTTTTCTTCTGCTGTTGAGGGAGGGTTGCATTACGAAGTACGAAATTCCGTTAACGAATTTTGGATCCGAATCCGAATTTCATTCGGACGGAAACATGTGACTGTTGGTTGACCAATCAGAGGTTCTCTTCTGCTGCTGAGGGTTGCATTAATGCATTTATGCATTACAGGCACGAAATACGAAATTCTGTAAACGAATTTCGGATCCGAATTTCGTTCGGACGGAAACATGCGACTGTTGGTTGACCAATCAGAGGTTCTCTTCTCCTGCTGAGGGTTGCATACATTACAGGCACGATCATGTGACGGAAACATGTGACTGTTGGTTGACCAATCAGAGGTATTCTTCTGCTGTATTACAGGCCCAAGCATGTGACTTCCCTTTGTGGGCTAGTTATTGTAGTGGAGCAGATCACACGATTTTTTTTTCTGTGCTTCTGAGCTAATATCTTTGCAATCCTTCGTTTCTTCTAGTTCATTTTAGTTTATATCTGTTGTAGTGACTTAGTATATCATCTTTAGGTGTTTATTTTCTGGTTTTATTAGTTTTTTGGTTGATTGTGAGAGATTATAGTTTTTTCTTTTTTTTTTCTTTCTTGTTTCATTTATTTTATATTTTGTTATTTTCTGCTATTCTAATATTTTTTTGGGACATTTGGTGATTAGTTTGCTGCTATCAAAATCATTTTTTTTGGTCTACATTGTTCAAATTGTTTAATACAAAAATGAGCAGCAAACAAGGCAAAAAAAGCATGAAGAGTGGTGCTGGGAGAGGGAGAGCAATGAGCTCTGAACATGAACAGCAGGTGGGACGTTCTGTCTCTGAGCTCAGCTCACCTCCCATAAAGCTGAGGAGAATGGGAGTTAGAAGTGCTGATGGTAAAGAGCCTGGCAAACAGCAGGCATTTACATGTCGCAAGCTGTTCCAGGATTTACCTCCTAGAACCAGCAGCACTGTTCAACGCAAAGTGGGGCTACCACCTCTGCCACTGCTGCTGGTAACAAGGTGCCCATTGGTACCTTTTATGGAAGAGGGCAGGCCAAAGGGGTTCCCAGTTTACATTCAAGGAGCCTGAGTTTACTGCTTCTAAAGATCACTGTTCCATTGGCCATGTGGAAGAGGTGGTATCGTTGTAGACGATTCAGATTTCCTGCCCTCTACCCATTTTGGCACCACCGACAGCCCAGGGAGTATCTCCCCGCAGTCCCTAATTCCTTTCTCTCCTGAAAAGTCCCCTGCCCAACTGCTTTCTAAGCCTCCAACACCAGAACGGGCTAATACAATCATTAGGCCTCAATCGACCACAGCACCCAAAACCCCTGTGATGTTCAGGCCTCTTCCTCCTGCTCCTGCTGAACATCAGGAAGAGAGTGTGACCACTGCAGTGGAAGGGATTCCATCAGGCAGTGGCTTCCGTTCCAGCATTTGGCAGCATTTAAAAAAAATGGGTGTTGGTCAGAAGGCCAAATGCAATCACTGTGGCAGGGAAGTCAGTCGGGGCCAAAACATAGGGCATCTCAGCAATAGTGGCATGAACCAGCACCACCACGCAGTGCTGTTAGGGGAGGAAAGTGTTGTGGCTCCTCCTCCAAGTGCCAAAAGGGGAACCATTAGTGGCACCACCACAGCCACCATGAGTGCCCGCACCACCAGCCAATATAAGGCACAAAAGGATGCTGTTACCATCCCGCATCCAACCCATACCAGCCAGGCCACCCTGGAAGATTTTGGTGGCTTTCAGAGTAAGGGTATGTCCCGGGCGCAGGGACGTAAAATAACCCGCCTAATCGGCCAGCTCATTGCAGTTGGAGGAGCACCTTTCAACATGGTGGAAGGTGAGCCCTTCAAGCAATGGATGCAGGCTGTTGCACCACAGTACCGTGTGCCATCACGTAAGACCTTTAGCCAAACTGTGGTTCCAGCCTTATACAGGTCTTGTGTTGGGCTGCTCAAGGAGGAGATTGGAAGGGCAGGTGGACAGGCAGTGCACCTGACCACTGACCTGTGGAGTGCTTGTAGTGCTCAGCACGCCTTCCTGTCCCTGACGGCACATTGGTGGCAGGCCAAGGTGTCCAAGGATGTAGCTCCAACATCCGGATCCTCGTTAGCAGTTGACAAACAGGGGCACCGGTCCTTCCTCCTGCACGCTGAGGTGCTTGACGAAAAGCACACAGCCCAGAACATCCTTCAAGCCCTGCAGAAAATGCTGGTGCAGTTGTTTGGACAGGCAGACAGCAACTACAGGATTGGCTGTGTTGTCACTGATGGAGGCAGCAACATGGTCAAGGCTGTAAGGGATGGCAGCTTTGTGGGTGTGCGCTGCTCAGCCCACATTCTCCACCTGGTGGCTACGGAAGGCTATCCAAAGTGGCGGAGTCATGTCAGAAGATGGCTGGCCACTTCCATCAGAGTGTGAGGGACAGTCACCTCCTCAGGATGGAACAGAGGAAGGCAGGCCTTCCTGAACACTGCCTAAAACAGGATGTGGCGACTCGATGGAATTCCACCCTAGCAATGCTGGAGCGCATCCTTGAGCCGCAGAAGGCTCTCCATGCCATGGCCTGCGATCATAATATTGGCATAGAGAGACCTTTAGGCAGGGAGGACTGGGCCATAATTGGGCAGATTGTGGCAGTCCTCAAACCTTTCCTCTCTATTACAGAACACCTGAGCCGCGAGGATGCCAGCATTGGTCAGGTGCTCCTCCTCTTCAGCCTCCTTCAGAGCAAATTGGAGCGGTTCAAGTCGGCTGAGGAACCATTGCCTAGTGGTGGCCCTCAACCTGATGTGCTGGCTCTGCTAAACACATTGCTGAAGGAATTGGGCAGGTGCACGCAGAACTGCCCAGAACTGATGCTGGCTGCCATGTGTGATCCTCGCATCAAGGGCAAAATGGCTGTGCAGTGCAAAGCTCTGACCACATGGCGGGACAGACTGATTGACAGGGTGCATCAGAGGGAAAGGCAGACAGTAAGACCGCTAGAGCTGGGAGAGGAGGAAGAGGAGGATGAAGATATTGAACACCCCCTCTCCCATGCATCAGCTAGTGAAGTGAGCAGAGCTCCTGCCAGCAGAGCATCTTCTGTCTGGGCTGAGGCACTTGACAGCCTAATGGGAACCTCCAGCAAAATCCCCCCCCCCCCCCCCAAAAACCCCACACACC
>NW_017309654.1:0-13730 GCF_000935625.1 Nanorana parkeri | reverse complement strand
GAAAACCCACATCGGCGAGGGAGGTTGTCATGTCCTATTTGTCAGCCCCACCAGTGCACCCCGCCACAGATCCGATGGCTTTTTGGCAGGAGAAGAGCGAGGAGTGGCCTTCCCTCGCAGATATTGCCAAGGAGCTGCTGTCCTGCCCTCCGACAAGTGTCCAGAGTGAGCGGGTGCTTTCTGTGACGGGAAACATCCTGTCACCCCAAAGATCCCGGTTGTCCCCCCAGCTAATGGAGCAGTTGGCATTCTTAAAAATTAATTTGCCAAAGCTGGGGTACCCCTCCCTCACTCTGGACATTCCTTAAACTGGCTGTCTGTCTGCTGAGATAGCTATTTGGTCTTAGTTGGTCCCTGTCCCTCCCCTCAATCACAGTATAAAAAATGCAAAAAAAAAATTTACAAGCAATTGTTGGTCAATGTGCCAAATTTTTACAATCCACAAGCAACAAAGATTGTGGTGTTCTCCTTGCTGCCCTCACTTTGTGAGGGTACTCTCTGGACGCAGAAAGAGGACCAAGAAAATTTGTAGCATAACATTCATCCCTGCTGCTGCGAAAGGTGAAAATAAAGTGCTATACCAAAAATGTTGGTCAACATGGCAAGTTTTTCACAGCCTGCAACAGGCTCCTTCCAAGTTTGTGGTGTCTTCCTTGTCCCCCAAACTGTGCTACTGTGCTCTCTGGACGCTTAAAGAGGACTAACATTTTTTTGCCATGTGCTGCATCCCTGCCTCAGCTGATGGTGAAATGTAAAAATATTTCTACAAATGTTGTTCATTCGCTCCTGCCAAGTTTGTGGTCTCTTCCTTGTCCCCCAAACTGTGCTACTCTGCTCTCTGGACGCTTAAAGAGGACCAAATGTTGTTCATCGTGAGAAATTTTTCTAACATTAACTTTAACTTCATCCAGTTGCTCTTGGATACTGTCTATTTTTATTTTTTGTACCCAAAGTTCGACAATGCAGCGCCGAAGAGTTGGCCGATCTAGCGGCATGTCCGACTCTTGAGCTATATGTACCAAAAAATAATAATTTTAAAATAAGGCCGTTTTTGTTTTACAATACAAATATTTTTTTAAAAATCAAACAGTGCATACCAGAGGTTGTGGCCTCTTCCACATACAGGTGAAACTCGAATAATTAGAATATCGTGCAAAGTTAATTTATTTCACTAAGGCAACTTAAAAGGTGAAACTAATATATGAGATAGACTCATTACATGCAAAGAAAGATAATTCAAGCCGTGATTTGTCATAATTGTGATGATTATGGCTTACAGCTCATGAAAACCCCAAGAACCCCAAATCCACAACCTCAAAAAAGTAGATTATTGCATGCAATCAATAAAACAAGGATTGTACATAGAACAATATCGGACCTCTGAAAAGTATAAGCATGCATATGTACTCAGTACTTGGTTTTGGGCCCCTTTTGCAGCACTTACTGCAATTACTTTTGCACGATATTCTAATTATTCGAGTTTCACCTGTATTCAACCTCTACATCAATGGGTGTATCAACTTCTATTCCCGGTTTTTGGCTGGGTCTGGTCCTTGGGCTGTGGTTCCCGTTGTGGAGTGGGAATGGTATTGTCACCGCCGCCGGCTCTCCGATTCTTTCTTTGTTCTTTTTCTGTGATATAGCAAACAATAATCAATCTAAATAATGCAGAGATGACAAATAATATGGCATGTTCTTCAAATTTTTCTTTTGTTATTGTGTAGTGACGTTTTGTATAATATTTTGGATTATTCTCAGAATTCTGAAGTTTTTTTTAGAAGACAGGAGAAGTGCAAAATGAAGGTCAAAATTGATGAAGTGGATAGTGAGCTGAATTGTAGAATATTTCCACATCAACTCTTTGGCTCTATAGTACACATTGCTCACTTCTCCTACATTGGCCAAACTCTTCACCCTTTTGATAATATCACTTATTCTGCTTGATTTATCTTCAACTGCAACAATAAAAGTTATTTTAGTACTGGGCCTATGGTCATTTCTCAATGTTGGGTCCTACTTGATTGCGCTAAGCCCACCAGGGTCAGTGTGCAGGCTAGGAATGTCCCGATTTCACTTTTTCTCAGACGAAGTGCAAGTACCTACCCGCAGGTATTTTCCAATACCAATTACCGATATTTTTTTATTAAGGGGACATGTCTATAATGATTTCAGGACATTTTCTTTAGAATTATGAAGAACTTTACCAAAATCCATGATTATATTCAGTAGAAGAGAATGACAACTAGCAATAGAGGACTACAAATCTGCCTGCGAGTCCTGACACACAACCAGAAAGGTGAGAAATAGTCAGTAAAGTTGAAGAGGATTTTCTCTGTGCATGTCAGCACAAAACATACTGAGGGGAATTTATGTAAACTGTAGCAGACAAAATTGGAAGCAGCTGTGCACAACAACCAATCAGCTTCTATATTTAATTTTTAAACTTTAACTGAACAAACTGAAGAGAAAAGCTGATTGGTTGCCATGGGCAACTACTCCATATTCTGTTTGTTCCACTTTCAATATATTGCACCCTTTTTATATATTTGGTGGGTTCCAATATCTGTTCCCTGAAGTGGAAATAAACAATCTGTAGTACAGGGAATGCCATAGACTGGCACTTTGCACTTGAAGCTGACACCTTCCCATTACTGATGGAAAGGGCTCTATGTTCGAGTTGGGCAAGAGTTCTACTCGAACATCGGCAGTTCATGTGTTCTGCGAACTATCGGGGCGCTGGGATGGCTTTTTGCCCTCTATGTGTGCCTCAAAGGGCACAGTGCCTTGTGAAGAACCGATAGTCAAAAGCATTAGCACCTGACCACAGGTCAGACACAAGCCTTTGCCCAATCACGCCACAGTACTCTGTAAGAGCCATGATGGGGCAAAGTAATGATGACTTTACACAATCAACTGTTTGATGACGTACAAATGCTCGTCCTCCCTTTCTCTGCCCTGCCAGGCCTTCACTCGTATCATGGTTTTGGTTGTAAAATTTTTTTTTACGACCAAAACTGAAGGGCCTGGTATGACTTTGAAGGATAACACCACAACATTTATTTTATTATTTTTGTTAAAATGGTGTCCCTTCTAACTTTCTTACCTGACCTAAACGGTCTGGTCAGGTTTTGGAGGGGGCCATGCCGGCTATTTTAATTTTTATCTATATATAATATCCTCAAATTTTTCTTTAGGAATATAATATGTTGCTGTAGGTGGTTCTATACATCGTACAGATGTGCCACTTTAAAGGCAGTTAAAGGGGACCCCCAGGGCAAGATATTTACATTTTTTATTTTTATGGTTTCACTTTATGTGATGTTGAAATCACTGCTCCTTTAAAAACATTTTTTAAAAGGGGTTTTTAACATTGATTCATGTGCCCCAGGGCAGTACCTCCCTTTCTCTGCCCTGCCTTCACTCGTATCATGGTTTTGGTTGTTAATTTTTGGGGGACCCCACGTCTTTGTTTTCCTATTTTTGTGTGTTGGGTTCCTCCTTAAAATTACGACCAAAACTTAATGGCCTGGTATGACTTTGAGGGATAACACCACAACATTTCTTTTATTCTTTTTGTTAAAATGGTGTCCCTTCCAACTTTCTTACCAGACCTAAACGGTCTTGTCAGGTTTGGGAGGGGGCCTCGCCCGCTATTTTAATTGTTCTCAATATTTAATATCCTCAAATCTTTTTTTAGGAATATAATATGTTGCTGCAGGTGGTTCTATACATTGTACTGATGCGCCACTTTACAGGCAGTTAAAGGGGACAATAAGGTTAAGTTAAAGGCACAATATTTAAATGTTTATAATTTTATGGTTTCACTTTATGTGATGTTGAAATGACTGCTCCTTTAAAAAAAAATTTTTTTGTTTTTTTTTTAAAGGGGTTTTTAACATTGATTCATGTGGCCCAGGGCAGTACCTGGATCCCAATAGACTTTTTAGGGCAAATACCTTGCATGTAAGTCTTCAAACTTCAAGATTGAATTTGCAAAGATTAACTGAACAAACTGAAGAGAAGCTGATTGGTTGCCCTGGGCAAGTCTCCGAAATCTGTCTTTCCCATCACACATCACAATAGAAAGTTTAAAGGAGAACTATGAGGTGAGTGCTTTTCACTCACCTCATAGTTCTAGCCGACCTGTGACAATGAGACTGTCACAGGTTGGCTCAGTAGATTGGGAGGTGAGCGAACACATACCGGCGTTCGCTCACTTCTTGATCCTGTCACAGCTCTCTGCCGTGACAGGGGAGGGGCTGGATCCCACCTCCCCGCTCCGATCCGCCAGCGCTGACTGGCAGAACGGACGGGGTAGGGGGCGGGTACAGCTGGCTCTGCCTTTAGATCCCGGCACAATTGTCGAGATCTGCTTCAGCTGCGGCGTCTCAGTATACTGCGAGCAGCAGCTCGCGGTATACTGCGGCTTCTCAGTATACCGCGAGCTCGCAGTATACTGAGCCTAGGGTGACGGGAGGACGCTAGTTTGTGTCCTTCCGTTACCCTAAGGAGAACTATGGGGAAAAGCCTTAACCCCATAGTTCTCCTTTAACTGTTTTTTTTTTAAATATAAAAACACATAGGATTGCATACAGTAAATTAAACAAACAAACCACAGGTGCAGTGGCATAACAATCGGCATAGTGACCCATGCGGCCGCTATGGGGCCGGGCACAGGTGGGCCCGTCCAGGGCATCCCTCTGATGCCGTGTGGGCTGCCTGGGTCGCTATGGAATTTCAGGGTCCTTGCTCTCACTGACACAGCTCTGCAGCGGCTTTGAAGAGGAACACCCGCTGCGGAGCTGTGTCACTGAGAGTCAGCAGCTGCTGCAGAAGAGGCAGGAACAGCTTGCACAGCTAAGAGGTGTGCAGCTCATCTTAGACCATGCAGAGCCCACAATAGGGAGTCTGCATGGTCACCCCCAGGTGGGCTGTATGGTATATCAGGTGGGCTATGCAAGTGGCATAACTAGCAATCACGGGGGCCCAATACTAAATTTTGCTATGGGGACCTTTGATTTCTAGTTACGCCCGTGCACAGTATGTGGATACCTAAGAACAACAGACATGCATGTGTGAATCCTGAGCAGAAGTACTACCAAAGTTTAACATCGCATGTCATATTTAGACCTCATTCACACACAACGCAAGCAAAATGGTATATTGCGTCTATGCGCGTATATACGAGCGTATATGCTTATACTATATGCAATCCCAGAATGCATCACTCGTAATGGAATTCTTAATGTGCTGAGCATATGTGCACGTATATGCGCGTAAATACGTTGCCCGTACGTATCTCTGTTCCATTCTGTTTTTGCGCATACTGTATATACGCTACGCAAATATACGGCTCCATACGCGGCTGTGTGTATGGAGCCATTTATTTGCATATGTTGCATATGGTACACTACGCACGTACACGTACAGTGTGAATGAGGCCTAAAAGTCATACTTAAATAAACACATTGCTATATATGTTTACAATTTTTATGTAAATAAAAAGCACTTACTTTTTATAATGTGCCGAATTTGTTTAAGTTGATCCTGTTCCCGGTTCTTTAAATCAGACCATCTTTTGCGGATCTGATTTTTGAAATGTCCATATATTTTTTTTTGAGCATTTTCAGTTATACAAAGCAAATAAAGAATATTCAAAAAACGAAGAAAGTCCGGTTAGGACCAACATAATGAAATGAGAGACAGGTAAAGGTGCAGGTACACTGCTAATTTAAGAATATCTACATCCGTCGTGGTGACGCCCGAGGGGTTCCACGTGTATAACAACACAGATTCTCAGGAGTCATCGCTAGTGAACATCATGTGGTGGGTGTGTTTGACCACAGACACCAGGGCTGCCATTTCTTTTGGAAGCTCCCTGTTGAGCCATTTTTATTTGCAAACACTTGTTCGTAAGTGTAGTGTATTTGTATTATCTGCATAGTTTCAGATAAGTTGGCTGCCTGTGAGCTTTTCCAGTGTCTTGCTATTGTAAGTTTGGCTGCTAGGAGGATGTGGATCATAATAGCCCTAAGGTTATTGGGGTATTGATCTATGCCTACATGAAGGAGAGCTAGGCCTGGCGTGGGATCCACAGAGAGGCCCGTTACAGCTGACAAAATCTGGAAGATCTAGTGAGGGATTTGCAGGACCAGTAGGTGTGCATTAATGTGCCTGTGAGGACACAGCCTCTCCAACACAGCGCAGTGGAAAATGGGGACATTTTAGCCAAGCGGGAAGGTGTCAGATACCATCTCAATAGGGTCTTCTGAGCCAGTTCCCACATGTCTACACATCTTGCAGCCTTCCATGTTTCTCTGAAGGAGGCTAGCCATTGAGATTCAGGCATAGTAACAGCAATGTCTCTTTCCCAGGCCAGGAGAGGTGGGCTTTTCTCAAAACTCATTTTGTTGTGGAAGAGCAGGTAGAAGAGCGAAATCCCTTTGGTTCGGGGAGAATTGGATACGTAGAAGGAAACTATTTTAAAGGGGAGTTTAACGATCAGGTTCCTCTTGTGGTGGAGGAGGTGGGTGATTTGGAGATATCTATAGAGTTCCCTCTGAGGAAGTTTAAATTGGGTGGAAATTTGTTGGAAACTCTTCATTTCCCCACCCTCCATGATGGTTGACAAAAAGTCAATTCCACTGTCTCTCCAAGTCTGTAGGGAAAGATCTGGGATTAAAATCTCCAACGAAGCCATAGGCACCGGGATAGTCTTCAGGGGGCCTTGGGAAAAGGTAGACCCAATCATTGACTTCCACGCCTCCACCGATGCCCTGATGGGGGCGATAGGCCTGTCATGGGGGCGGAATCCCATATACGGGACATCAGGTATCCGAGCAGATCCCTACCAGGAACCATTTCCCGCTCCATGGATGGCCAATGCTTATCGGTGGGTGGGGTGATCCAATTTTTGATGTGTGTCAAAAGAGTGGCTATATGGTAGTCAGCGAAATCCATATATCCCATTCCCCCCATCGATCTATGTTTGATTAGGAGTGAATGAGAGCTCCTGGCTCTCTTACCTTGCCACACAAAGTTTCTAAGGCATGATTGTAGGGCTCTAAAGTACCAGCGTGGTATGGTGACAGGCAGTGTGCGGAAAAGATACAGAATTTGGGGCAAGAATCGCATCTTAAACTAGGCCAGTCTCGCCGACCATGACAGAGTCTTTCTGCCTATGGTTGATAGTTCTTTTTTGAGCTTCTCTAAGAATGTGGGAAAATTGTGTTCAAACAGCTCAGGAATAGAGTTAGTTAGTGCGATGCCCAGGTATGTAATACCCGTAGTCGGCCAATGGTATTCGCTGTGGGCTTTAATGGTGGCTATGGTCTCAGCGTCCAACCCCAGACTCAGGATCTGTGACTTAGAGGTATTCACTCTGTAGTAGGATACAAAAGCATATGACTGAATAACACGGGATACTTCTAGCAGTGAGGACACCGGATTCGTTAACATAAGGAGAATGTCATCTGCAAATAAGTTGATCTTGTGGGACTGGTTGGAGACAGTAAAACCTGAGATCTGCGGATTCATCCTAATCTTTTCTGCGAAGGGTTCTATGGCCAAGTTAAATATGAGGTAAAGGGGAGTTTAACGAGGCCAGTCTCGCCGACCACGACAGAGTCTTCCTGCATATGGTTGTTAATTCTTTTTTGAGCTTCTCTAAGGATGTGGGAAAATGATGTTCAAACAGCTCAGGAATAGAGTTAGTTAGTGTGATGCCCAGGTATGTAATACCTGTAGTCGGCCAATGGTATTCGCTGTGGGCTTTAATGGTGGCTATGGTCTCAGCATCCAACCCCAGACTCAGGATCTGTGACTTAGAGGTATTCACTCTGTAGTAGGATACAAAAGCATATGACTGAATAACACGGGATACTTCTAGCAGTGAGGACACCGGATTCGTTAACATAAGGAGAATGTCATCTGCAAATAAGTTGATCTTGTGGGACTGGTTGGAGACAGTAAAACATGAGATCTGCGGATTCATCCTAATCTTTTCTGCAAAGGGTTCTATGGCCAAGTTAAATATGAGGGGTGACAGGGGGCATCCCTGTCGGGTACCGTTGGTGATGTGAAACGGGTCTGACAGGGTGCCAGATGTGAACACCTGTGCTGAAGGGCAGGAATATAAAGCTATGATGGACGAGAAGATATGTCCTGTGAAGCCAAACTTGGCCAAAACCTGGCGCAAATATGACCAGTGAACACGGTCGAACGCCTTCTCTGCGTCCAATGCGAGGAGCAGAGAAGAGGTCCCGGAAGCCTGCGCCTGATGGATTATGTTAATCACACGTCTCGTAGCGTCAGGGGCCTCTCGACCTTTGGTGAACCCCGTTTGGTCAGGGCTCACCAGTGTCGGGATCACATCAGTGAGACGTTGGGCAATAAGTTTGGCATATATCTTTAGATCGCAGTTCAATTGGGAGATAGGGCGAAAATTTTGAGGGGAATCCGGTGTCTTACCTGGTTTGGGGATAGTCACAATGAGAGCCTTCAACATCTCCGCTGGGAAGGCATCAGAGGCAGCAGCGGCATCGAACACCTTCAACATAAATGGATAAAAATTTGGTAATATTCGTTAGAAAATCCGTCTGAGCCTGGGGACTTGCCCGACGGCATGGACTTTATAGTGTGCGTTAGTTCTGCTAGGGTTGACCTGCGCAAGCTGAGATTCTGTGAGTGTAGGCAAATGTAAGGAGTCCAGGAACTCAGAAATGTCTGAGGATGTCGGTTGTGGGATTGAAGTGTCATCTTTAAGATTATACAAGTTACTATAATATAAACTGAAGGAATCTGCAATATCCTGTGGGTGCCAGACTCGCTGTTTAGAAACCAGGTGAATGTTTGAGCCTATGTGCCAGTAGCTTGCCCGCTCTATTCCCACACTGGCATAGAAGTTGGCCTTAAACCTAAGGGAACATGTCTCATATTGGTCCATTAGAAGCAACCTCAGTTCAAATCTCAGCTTGGTCAGGGTCGATAGGGATTGTGGGGTAGGATGTGATTTGTTTTGGGCGTCTAAAGATCGAATTTGGTTTAGAAGGTAGTCGATCCTCTGCTTACCTAGTCTCTGTGCTCGGGCTCCCATCTGCATAAGGAGTCCTCGGATGAATGCTTTGTGGGCGTTCCACAGGTTGAACGGGTCCGGTGAAGATGGAGCGTTAAGGGCGAAGAATTCTCGCAAACTGTTTTTGATCTTCAAGAGGTTTTCAGGATTCTGAAGAATAGAGATGTTGTTGCGCCATACATAGGTCGACTTGTTCCTGAGATTCGGATGGTGATTGGGGCGGGGTCGGACCATGTAATGCTATGGATAGAGGATCGCGACACTCTAGGAAGAAGACCCCGGTCCACTGTGAATAAGTCAATCCTAGAGTAGGAGTTGTGTGCTGTCGAATGAAAGATGTAGTCCCTCTCCGAGGCATGTTGGCATCGCCACACATGGAACAAGTTCTCAGCTTGGAGCCAGGGCTGCAGTGATGGCATGTTGCGGTGGGTGCTTGCGGTGGAGTCCAAGTGGCGGTCTGGCACGAGGTTGAAGTCGCCAGCGACGAGGAGGGAGCCTTGTTGTTTAGATGCCGCCTTTTTGAGGATTTTTCTCATGAATCGCAGCTGGTGTGTATTGGGCCAATATAGGTTAACAATGGTGTAGGGAACTGAGTTGATGGAGCATATCAGGATAATGTATCGACCTGACACATCGACGATGGACTCCATCAGCGAGAAGGAGACTGAGTTCTTGATTGCGACCATTACCCCCGCCTTTTTCTGCGGGCCATTGGCACAGAAGATATGGGGAAATAGTCCATGTGAGCATTTCGGGGGTTGGCTGAAGCAGAAGTGGGTTTCCTGAATACAAAGGACGTCTGCGGCGAGAGATATGGCTTCCTTCCATAGCGATCTCCGCTTTGCCGGGTGGTTTAGGCCCTTGGCATTGAGGGAAAGTAAGGTGACACTCATGGATTACGGTGATGGCAGGAGTAGAAAGTCAGGTAGTGGCAATCGGACGATCATGTATAATTTGTCCGCTTAGTTCGTGGCTCAGGGTAGGCACTTAGGTTAGGGAGTACCAGTAAGCAACAGAGAGAAAACAAGTGCAGGAAAAAAAAGAAAAAAAAGGTAGAAAAGCAAACTTAACTTTCCCGGGATCAAAGTTGCGTAAAAATAAACGTTCTCAAAATGGAACTATGGGCAGTATTCTATACTGCTGACCTTGGGGGATAGAGCATGTGGCCATAGCAGACGGCGGATCTGCTGTGGGGTATGCATGTCTGATTATTCAGGTTTGTGTGGTAGACTTACGGTTCCGAGCCATCAGGTTCCGGTCGTCCTCAGGGCGCTTTGACGTAGGGTGGTCTTTGGTGGGTGTCCCTGAGGCGGGGGATATCTCCCATTGATGTAGCAGAGCCAGGCCTTGGTCCAGGGACCCTATAGAGAATGTAGTGTCGTCTTTCGAGATCAGGAGTTTGGTCGGGTAGCCCCATTTGTATCTGATACCCTGGTTCCTGAGGGCTTTCGTAATCGGCAGCAGATTTCTGCGAAGCGAGAGAGTATGTTGTGAGAGGTCAGCATACAGTTGAAGTTTTGCGTACTCCGCTGGTAGGGGGGACATCCTGGCCGCCTTCATAATTTGGTCTTTGACATGGTAGAAATGTATGCGCATCAGGGTGTCCCGTGGCACCCTATCGGGCAAGTGGGGCGGTTTAGGCAGTCTGTGTATGCGGTCAATGATGAGGTCGGCGTCTGAACAGTCAGGTAGAATCATTTTGAACATATTCTGTACATATCCGGCCAGTTCAGACTGGGTAATGGTTTCGGGGATACCTCTGATTTTGAGGTTGTTGCACCGATTACGGTCTTCTAGATCGGCCATTTTAGATTTGAGCCACGTAACCTCATCTTCTCTTTCATTGTGCGCGTCTACTAAGTCGTTGAATGTGGAAGCGAAATCTCCCAACTTCTCCTCTATTATGTGAGAGACCCTCTCCTTCACTTCCTGGACTTCTGCTTTAAATTGGCGGATCAGACTTTGCATATCTGAATGTATGGTGCTTCTCAGTGACATCAGCATGTCTTTTAAGGCAGAGTCAGACAGGGGTTTGTCAGAGGTTGGGAAAGAGTTAATAGGTGTTACCAGCTCTCTAGTGGCTTCCATAGAGGAGTGTATAGGACTCACCATCTCCCCCTGCTGGAGAAGGCCTGTATGCCTCTGCCTCGATTTGTCTGGACTGCCAGATGCAAGCGATGAGCTCCTCTGGGATGCTGGTGGGGAGATCGGGCCCTGTCGCTGCAGCTGGGGCACTGTGGGTCTCAGGCTTCCCCCATTCTCCGCCATGTCCACTTCCCACCCCCCTCCGTCGGCTGTGTGTAGGGGGGTCGGCGTGGAGTGAGGCCGGCCGGCGCCATCTTGCCTTGATTTGCGGTTTGCGGCCGCAAAGAATGAGGTCAGTTTTCGGGGCCGGGTGCCCCTTTTTTTCTTCCGGGACATGGCCGGGGATGTAGTCGGAGTGTCAGCGGCGGGTGGGTGAGTCAGTGCTGAGTCCCGGTATGCTAATATGTGCGATCCGCCGTCGGCCCGAGCACGGAGCTCCAACTTAGGCAGCCATCCGTCTCAGGCGCTGGCCACGCCCCCCCGGATCTGATTTTTTGACGGTTGTTTTCCGAATTTCCGGGCAATGCAGCGGATGACCTGATCAATGAGATCCTCCTTACGTAAATTTTTGTTTCCATACTTCTCATGGATGCAATCGTAATCGTGTTTGCGAAATATGCGGACAAGCTCCACCATTTCTTCAAAAGACATGGTGCTTGCCCTTTTTCTGCTGGCCGATGCTACCTGCTCCTCACCCTCTCTGTTTTCACTGTGCTGTGTGCCACAGGCTTCAGAATAAGACATTTATGATATTTAGGCTCCAATGATTGGTTTCTTCAAACTGTTATAAACTATTTCCAACTCTGCTAATGCTGCTCAATGACTATCTCTCTCTATGCTCCTACAACACCCACAAATTCGTCCGGGACGAACTTACGCCGTAATTCGCTACTGCTGCACTGCTTTCCGTCGCAGACACAGGCCCTATTAATGACGTATATTCGTCTGGATCAAAATATTATCGATTGTACGAATGTTCAATGTGGATCTGCTGCTGTGCAATTGCTGTTTTGAACTTTAAACAATGAAATTCGTTGTATTTGATTCAATGGACCAATGTTCGTCCATGGAACGAAATTAAACAATTTTTTCGCTACTCAAAACATTGATTGCAGAGAACACTGCATATCCTACGTTGATGATTCGAGCAGTACAGCAAACTTTGTTCTGTTTCTTACAATAGCGAGGTTTCGGCCAGGCCGAATATACGTCAGTAATCGGGCCTACGGCTATGCCGGAAACCTCCGTTTAGCAGGACCAATAGCGTAAGTTCGTCCGGGACGAATTTTGAGCAGAGAGAGAGGAGAAGTATAGGAGACAAGAGAAAAACAGCAGCATTGACAAATCTTACCTAAAAAAGAAGCCAAACATGTCGGACTCTGAACCAAGTGCAAGTGGGACCCAGCAAAGCAGAGAGGGTGAGGAGGTGCGTGTTGAGAGTGAGACGGCGACTAGAAAAAGATCAAGCGCCATGTCCATGGAGGAAATGGTGGAGATGGTGAAAATTTTCAAGAAAAAGGATTATGACTGTACCAAGGAAAAATATGGGAACAAAAAACTCAGGCAAGGAGGAAGTGATCAACGAAGTTATCCGCAGCATTGCCAAAAAGTTTGGAAAAGAAAGGAGTAAAAACCAAATCCGCAAAAGGTGGTCGGATTTGAAGAATAGAGAGGAGGACCAGCTGCAAATTATTATTAATAAATTAAATTATTATTATTATGAGCTGCACTCATTAGGAGTGGCTCCCACCATCCCTGTGCTGACTGACTTCCTCGTTCTGTACACCTGCTGTGCTCATTATGAGGGGCTCCCATCATCCCTGTGCTCAGGGGCGTCCCGAGACTGGGTGACACCCGGAGCAGTAACCGAGTTTCACCCCGCCGAGACGTCACTGCGCATGCGCGTGACGTCACCATGCGCGTGCACGATGACGTCATCGCGCACGCGCGGCAGTATTCTGATACCTGCCGGCGGCCATCTTGGTGATGGACGCCGGCAGAGAGAGGAGGGGACAGTCACCCGGCGGGATAAGGTATGCCGCTGGTCCATGACCGAGCGCCCGACTTTTCAGAGGGGGGTGACACCAAAATGACTGTGAGTCATTTTGGTGTCACCCCTCCAATGGTGGCACCCGGGTGCGGGCCGCACCCCCCTTGTGACGCCACTGCCTGTGCTGACTGAGTTCCTGGGTCTGTACACCTGCTGTGCTCATTATGAGGGGCTCCCACCATCCCTGTGCTGACTTCCTGGGTCTGAAATCCTGCTGTGCTCATTATGAGGGGTTCCCACCATCCCTGTGCTGACTTCCTGGGTCTGAAATCCTGCTGTGCTCATTATGAGGGGCTCCCACAATCACTGTGCTGACTTCCCGGGTCTGAAATCCTGCTGTTCTCATTATGCGGGGTTCCCACCGACCCTGTGCTGAGTTCCCGTGTCTGTACACCTACTGTGCCCATTATGAGGGGTTCCCACCATCCCTGTACTATGCTTACTTCCTGGCTCTGTACACCTGCTGTGCTTATTATGAGGGGTTTATCCAAAATTGACTGCGCTAGGAAGGTGAATAAAATT
>NW_017309653.1:51909-53998 GCF_000935625.1 Nanorana parkeri | reverse complement strand
TGTAATGCAACCTTCAGCAGCAGAAGAGAAAACCTCTGATTGGTCAAACAGTCTTTTTTTTTTTCTTTAATCCGAAATACGAAACTCCGTTAACGGATTTCGGATCCGAATTTCGTATATAAAAAAGAAAATCTTGTCATGTTGTTCAACCTCAGTCACGGGGGTATTATTAGTTCCCGCTTCAATGAAATGCGGATCCGAAATTCGTTAACGGAGTTTCGTATTTCGGATACTGCAATTCGGATGCTTCCGAATTTCAGGAAATTCGTACGAATTTAGATTCGTAACAAAACGAATGGCACATGTCTACTGACTTCCTGGTCATCCCGGATGGACCCCTTAGGGGTGCACCGGCTTCCCGTTCCATCATCTCCAGGTGCCTCAAGCAGACCATCTGCCCCACACATACGTAAGCAGTAATAGGGGCCCCACACATACGTAAGCAGTAATAGGGGCCCCACACATACGTAAGCAGTAATAGGGCCCCACACATACGTAAGCAGTAATAGGGGCCCCACACATACGTAAGCAGTAATAGGGGGCCCACACATACGTAAGCAGTAATAGGGGGCCCACACATACGTAAGCAGTAATAGGGGGCCCAAACCAGCAGGTCAAAGAGTCCAAAATGGTATTTAAGACATTAAGGATGAGAGAATGTACAGAGCCGTCTATGATCATCATTATGATGATGTGGTTACTGGAAACCTGTCATCTCATGTAGTCTAGGAGGATGGAGTGATCACCGAGTACAAAAGGAAAACGGTTGCTACGGGTAACAGGTTCATAGAAATCTATTTCCAGCTCGGAGAATCCCTCCGACATCTATAACCCGTCACCCTGAGTACCAGCATCCAAGACGGAACTTCCTGTACTTCTGGCACGCTTTTTTCGGGGTCCGGGGTCTGCAGTCCGTTCATGTGCGTCTTGGAATGGTTCTATACGGCCTTCCCGTGCAGCGGCTCCTGAGAATGTCGCCCTCCAGAATAGATTCTACTCCGAGTATTTGTGTACGGCTTCTACGAAGGCTCCGACGTGTTCCGGGTCCATATCGGGGTACAGGCCGTGGCCCAGGTTAGCGATATACGCCCGACGACCAAAGGCCTCCACCATTGTCTTCACCATCTCCTGAATGTTCTCCTGCGAGAAAGGACACGACCGCGTCACTCAGAGCGAGGAAATGTTTATATTAGGGATGCACCGAAATATCGGCCGCCGAAAAAAAAAAACAAAGGCGGAAAATGGCACTTTTGCCATAATGCCGAAAGTGCCATTTTCCTGCCCATACAGCAGCGCATCGGCGATTTATTTCCTCCCCAATAGGCGCTGCTCTGTGTCCCAGCGGGGAGGAGAGAAAGTGCGACAGCCGGCTGAGCGCTGCGGGAGAAGAGCGCTGTGAGCGGCCGGTGTCTCTCCTCCCACACCGCTCAGCCTCCTATCACAGTCCGGCAGAGCGGTGTGGGGGCGGAGACAGCGATGTCACAGGGGGCGGAGCTCTCCTCACCGCACTGCTCGCTCAGCCTCCTGTGACAGAGTGTCAGAGAGGAGAGCGGATACAAGGAGTCGGTGATCGCTGAGTGTTTGTAGATAATTGAAGACAGAGTATGGTTACTATATCCTCCATTATGAATAAATGGGAAGTGATCTACATCACCTCCTACATCACTTCCTGTTCATTCACGATTGTGGTTATAGTAAACATACTCTACCCTCATGTTATGAATGATCAGTATAGAGGATTCCTGATCACTGATAACAGGAGGCTGCAGAAAAAGAGATAGGGGACTTTGTGTTCTCAATCTCTTTTTCTGTTTTAAAAGGGAACGATCAGGGGTCTGTTTATACCTCCCCCAATACTTCCCCCGAAGCCCCTAAAAAATTAAACAAACAATTTTATTAAAAAAAGGTTTTAAAAAAAATTAAAAATTTAAATAAAAACATTTTCGGTATCGGTTTCGGCATGACAATTTTTTCTATTTCGGTGCACCTCTAGTTTACACCCTTCAGGGGGTTCTGGTTCGATTCCCCCCATTACAAGATTTGTTGTTTATAATGTTTTTAAAATAAGAACAGTAACAAAAAATGAAAC
>NW_017309653.1:51584-51832 GCF_000935625.1 Nanorana parkeri | reverse complement strand
TCTTAGTGTCGTATTATGGCCACTAGGTGGCATCAATGAGCGCAGGAAATTGCTATGCTCCTGGACCTCATCTGGGGGCCATATTGGGCTGCAAATCTACAACTCATCCTTTGTATAAGAAGGTAAAAAGCCCGGCGGTACTGCGAGCAAGTCGACTCAGACAACAGGGCAATAGATAATGAAGGGGTGGGGAGAGGGGGGGGGTCACCCTGAAGACATACAGCAGAGATTAATTCTGGGGCGGGATG
>NW_017309653.1:51315-51560 GCF_000935625.1 Nanorana parkeri | reverse complement strand
TACCGGCAACTGTCCCGATAGCCGGGACTAGAGATGGAGAACTCGGCGGTGACATTTCAGGTTATACAAGAAATCTTCCGGCTCTCACCTTACTGGCGTACAGGGCGCAGGGGTCCAGATTGCCCTGCAGGGTCACCCTCCGGCCCGTCCTCTCCCTGAAATGAAGTAGACAGTCAGACATTATATAATGACCGATCAGCAGAGATCGCACCGAGCTTGTAGAGTTACACATCAGGGCCGCAGTA
>NW_017309653.1:51043-51297 GCF_000935625.1 Nanorana parkeri | reverse complement strand
GGGGTAGCTCCTAGACTTTGTAGGGGTAGGAGGCTTAAGGTTCATGGGGAGTCACGAAGATGGGTTGGGAGAGGGTTAAATTGTAAGGTGACACTGTGGGGGTTGGGTGGAGGGGCCTATATGGGGCCCCCTGATTTCTAATAGTGGGCCCAGTTACCCACACTGAGCGTTTTCAATCAGGCCAGTCAACCTAAAAATGATAATATTTCAGGTTTGGGTGTACTTGAAGGGGGGAGGGGGGATGGCTGAATCAG
>NW_017309653.1:49045-50939 GCF_000935625.1 Nanorana parkeri | reverse complement strand
GCGAATCGTCCAATCCAGCCCAACCACCTCATAGCCGGACTGCGAGAGATCCTCCAAGGCGTAATGAGCGTCCTTAGCGAACACGATCTGCAAAGACGTAAAGTCGTTTTTAATGAGCCCAGATGGGCAGGTGCGGCAGAACTACAAAGTCCAGCAGGGCAGCCAGAAAGTCCTTCCCCACCCCCACCAATAATCCAACCATGCCAGGTCATCGTACAGAGCACCGATACAACGAATTTACTCCCCAAATACACCGCCATTTACACTCACTACAGATCTGCTCCAAGCTGTGTATTACCCCCATCCTACCACTAGGGGAGCTACAGCTCAATGGGTTCCAGATCTGCCCCTTCCAGGAGTGTATTACTCCATCCAACCACCGGGGGAGCTACTGCCCAATGGGTTCCAGATCTGCCCCTTCCAGGAGTGTTTTACCCCATCCTACCACCAGGGGAGCTACTGCCCAATGGGTTGCAGATCTGCCCCTCCCAGGGGTGTATTACCTCATCCTACCACCAGGGGAGCTACAGCTCAATGGGTTCCACATCTACCCCTTTCTTTAAACAAAACAAAAGTTTTCATATTACTGAGAGAGCTGGAACAAGTCACATGACCCCGCACAGTGGTAGAGGAGACAGAGTCACATGACCCCGCACAGTGGTAGAGGAGACAGAGTCACATGACCCCGCACAGTGGTAGAGGAGACAGAGTCACATGACCCCGCACAGTGGTAGAGGAGACAGAGTCACATGACCCCGCACGGCACAGACAGCGGTGCAGGAAACTCACCATGGGCACCACCTCCAGCCCCTCGGATTTCAGCTTATTCTTCACCCTGCGAGCGATCTCACGGAGATACGGCAGAGAGAAATTGGCGAATTGCTGGGGCCCCAGACAGCCGGCGTGAGACTCGAACACCTGCAAAGCCTGAACACACAGAGACAGAAACACTTAAAGCACCGGTCCAATAGCCGAATACACAGGCGATACACATGAGCATCACAGGTACTCTAGTGACGCCCCTCCCCCCACCGGGGTACAAGGCGGCACTGCTTGAAGAAGGTGACAACTATTCCAAAGAAGTGCTCATGTGTTGGGATGGAGTTCTCCTTTAAGAGAAGAGGTACCTGGGCTCCGGCTGCCACCTGCCCCACCAGGTAATCCACAATGACCAGCGTGAGCTGCTGCAGGAGCTGGTGGCTGGCGGTCGGGTTCTGATAGAGCCAACGCTTCGCCTTGGACATGGTGGGGGACCCGCCGCCCTCGATCATGTAGGTCATCAGAGTCCACTGCCATGGAAGAGAAGACACGGAGGTCACATGACATTGTACAAGGTTTATATACAGTCCACACAACGAGTACAATACACAGGGAGAGGAGGGCTCTGATCCCGGGAGCTGACAATCTAAAAGGGGAGGGGCAACCTATACAAAAAAAGAGTAACCACTGATGAGCTGATGGAGAAGGTTGAAGTCACGCTGTTAGGTGGGGGGGAGGGATAGACCTCCCTTAGGAGGCGAGATTTCAGGGACCCCTAATAATAGGCAGTGAAGGAGGTAGCCGGACAGGTTGGGGTAGGGAGTTCCAGAGGACGGGAGAAGTCCTGGAGGTCCCCATGGTGACGAGTCCCTCCCACAACTGGTGCTACGTACTTTACCCTCCTACTTCCTTCACCAGCATATCTGAAAGGAAGGTTTGATCTGATTGGTGGCCATGACTATGTGAGAAACGGCAAGGGGCGTGTCTGGGAATCCCTCTACCACAGGAGGAGCCGGTGTTCCCAGATCACCACCAAATAACCCTGAAGGAGCTTCTGGATCCCCATGTATCCCCAACCAAGAGGAGTCCGGCCTTCCTCACAGTCATATGGGGGGGAAAGGGGGCGGGGTCTGCG
>NW_017309653.1:47265-49032 GCF_000935625.1 Nanorana parkeri | reverse complement strand
ATGAAGCCAATCAGAGGAACCTTCCCCGCGATCTTGTGCCGGGTGAGGGTGATGGCTCGGAACACGTAGCCCAACTCCTGGGAAACGTCCACGGTGGGCTTAAGCTTCTGCAGGTCCTCCGGGCCCTGGAGGGGCTCCGGAAACACGGGCCCCCGTCCCGGCTCCATACGGATCTCCATGCCCAACGCCTGCGAACAAAGACGAGACGGGATAACGTCCCAGCAGCGGGGGAGGGGACAATGAGCATCTCAATGTGCATTAGAAGCCGCAGCAAGTCAAGGTAGGCAAAATATATTAACCAGATTGTACCTCGGCTTAAGTGCATCGCCCCCCCCGCCCGCAGGAAGTATATCATTCGGAGAACTTTTTCTGTATCCCGGCACATCCGTGAGACGCCGCTCCGTATCACACAGGTCAGGTGATGTGGTCTGGGCCAGCGTGGTGGAACACTTGTACCAGAGACAAGTCTACTGTGTGGCATAAGGAGGTCTCTTCGCAGCTGTGCCCCCCGATGGCGCAGAGAGGAGATGGGCGACACTGGGGAGGGGGGGGCACCACATGCCGACTTCTGTTCATGGCAGATGTGAAGGAATCGTACGTCTGACCTGGTTCAGTGGCTTCAGTCTGAGGTCCTCTGGAGCCCCCTGGTGGCCGATCAGCAGCACTGCATGCGGAGCTGGATGTCAGTTCAGACACAGCCAAGAGGACCTCCTGAAGTCATCCGCCAATTGTGTGACCGCCCCCAATACTGATGAGAACTGGTGGAACTACAAGTCCCACAGGCAGGATTCCCAGAGACAGATGCATGATGGGATTTGTAGTTTCAGCACCGCTGGAGGGCCCCAGTGTTCTGTTAAAACAGCAAGAGGTTTGGGCGAGCGGGCTCTGCACCATTTCCCTGTGCACATCCCACACACAGCAATACAGGATTATAATGGACTAGGGTCAGACTGGTACAGCATGTTATTAACCAGTTGCTGCCCGCCCGCCGACGGCATACTCGCATCAGCGGGTAGGAAAGACCCGCTTGTTTTTACAGCCGTAAACGGCTGTTTCACATACAACCGATCAGCGGCTCCATAGCCGCCGATCGGTTGTATGGCGTGATTTTTTTCCGATTTCAGTACAGCGCTGCATGACGGAATAAATGTCAAAGTACCTCAGCGCTGAATACTGAAAAATGGCCCCACTCAATATGGCCGACACTAGCCTGACTTTGGCGGCCATATTGAGTGGGGCAACTCCTGTTAATACCATGCTGTACCAGTCTGACCCTAGTCCATTATACTACTGTAGTATTGTGTGGGATGTGTACAGGGAAATGGCGCGGAGACCGCTCACCCAAACCTCTTACTGGCAAGTAAACAGGAAGTGACCTCGTTGGAGATGTCGAGGGGTCGCCCCCCCCCCCCGATATATAATATAC
Organism: Nanorana parkeri; assembly: GCF_000935625.1. Classification (NCBI taxonomy): domain Eukaryota; kingdom Metazoa; phylum Chordata; class Amphibia; order Anura; family Dicroglossidae; genus Nanorana; species Nanorana parkeri. The sequence goes on along the minus strand of NW_017309653.1, from coordinate 47,606 downwards.
ACATTGTACATCTTTCACAAACTCCTCCGCTGAAAAATAATGAATATAAAACGGTGATGGCGGATCTGTGCGGAGGGGGGATGGGAGCCGAGCATTGTGGGACGGGGCGCTGTGTGTGTGCGTGACAAATTTTGTTACACGGAATTCTCATTTCCTGTTTCTATTTGATGAATTGGTTTCCTGTATCTGTGACGTACCTGAGGAATGACCAGGATGTCGGAGAAGATGATGGCGGCGTCCAAGGGGAAGCGGCGCAGCGGCTGGAAATAAAGAGAACAGCGAGTTAAATCGGCAGAGCCGCCTTCCGGGGCGGAGAGTCTGGAAGTGAGGCAACGATAATC
>NW_017309653.1:35195-47176 GCF_000935625.1 Nanorana parkeri | reverse complement strand
GGGGGGGCGAGCTCTGTCCGGGCGAGATAACACCCACGGGGTCACCACATGGCTGACTGCTGCCACATTGTGCAACCGCCGGCCCAACCGCCCACTTAAAGGAGAACTCCGCTGAGCGCCGTTCACAGGGAACCTACAGAACAGGGAAGAGAGTCCGGAGGACAGAGAACTCTGTGTGGTCGGAATTCAGATGTAAACCACAAAACTAACTGAACAGAACCATGCAACCGACCACCAGATGTGACCCCCCCGAATATCTCCGGAGGTCTAATGTTTCATTACCATCATCCCCGGGGATCCCGACATGAAGGTCACTTCCTGTTATAGGGTGACAACACTCCGTCCGTCTCCCAATTGTCCACCTGTTTTGTCACCCTGTCACATGGGACTACAAGTGGCTGTTTCAGCACAAATTACATCAGACACGGCCAGGAGAGTGAAGACCGACGACACCGGATGTAAACAAACACCGGAGGCGAGGGGGGGTGAATGTCGCCAATGGAGGGTTTATTGTGTCATCTCACTCCCCTGGCACCGCGCACTCCGTTCTCTGGTCACATGACACACACAGGAATGCCAGCATTGGGCTCTAATCCATCAGATGACCCCAGAAAGGGAACGGCCGTCTCAGGAAACTCATCTCTGAGCCAAATACAATGAACATGGCGATGTAACCCATAGCAACCAATTCACCATGAGAGCCCATGCACACTAAAGTGTCCCATTGTGGTGCATTAACACATACGTTATGGTTCTGTATTATGGGTCGCTATGGGTTACGGCTCCACAGCATGGGTCGCGGCTCCACGGCATGGGTCGCTATGGGTTACGGCTCCACGGCACGGGTCGCTATGAGTTACGGCTCCAAGGCACGGGTCGCTATGAGTTACGGCTCCAAGGCACGGGTCGCTATGGGTTACGGCTCCACGGCACGGGTCGCTATGGGTTACGGCTCCACGGCACGGGTCGCTATGGGTTACGGCTCCACGGCACGGGTCGCTATGGGTTATGGCTCCACGGCACGGGTCGCTATGGGTTATGGCTCCACGGCACGGGTCGCTATGGGTTATGGCTCCACGGCACGGGTCGCTATGGGTTACGGCTCTATTCTACGGGTTGCAATATATTTAATGGCTCTGTGGAAAGGGTTGCTAGGGGTTGCGACACTGCACATCTGGTGCTATGAGCCGCACATGGTCCATAAGCTCCAGTACTGGGAACTCCACCCAGACATGTGCAATCCATAGATAATGGACCTGGCCAACAATTCCCCGTTGGCTTCAGCAACTAATCAGGCGTTACAGCTCCATCTATCAAGGTGACAGCACTTCAATGCTACCCGCAGTCCTGCTCTGACAGCGCCCCTTTAAATGTCACTCTCCCTGGCCTGCCCCATAATGGTTACTCACAGCAGGTGTTCCGGCCGCTCCATGTCTGCTTCTCTGGACTCCTCTGAGCCGCTCTGCCCACCTCAGCCCGCTGTCACCGCCTCTACATGGGCGCAGCCATTACTCGGCCGCGACCACGCCTACTGGAAGCAAGGCGATACATCCAGGCCACGCCCCCTACCTTCTAGCTCGCCTTCCTAGTTTTCCCCCGCCCACCTCCTTCTTCACGCGCTGAAAAAAGACGTCACGACGCTGCGACGTCCATATTAGCATACTTTAAGTAAGCCGACCGGCTGCTAGGCAACCGGGAGCGCGACAGGGCGACACGTGCACGGCCCTGGGTCGGCGCTACCGTAGTGTGTGTAGCGCGGGCGCATCAGGCTTGATGACTTATACCCGAGCAGAGAGGATCATGAGAGAATGTGAGTTGCAGGAGAAATGTGAGTCCTCCATAATTAGCATCACCTGCTGTGACTCTAATTAGGCCCGGTTCACACCTGGGCGTTTTGTAGCGCGTTCGAACGCTCTGCAAAACGCTCAAACACCGAAATCCCATTATTTCCTATGGGTACGGTTCACACCTGGGCGTATTACAGGCCGTATGAACGTGCTACAAGACGTCCTACGCCCAAAGAAGTACAGGAGCTTCTTTGGGGCGTTCTTGTCGCGCGTTTTCATTGGGATACAGCCAAGTAGCCCTCGGAAACGCGCATTTTTTACCGACAAATGCGCATATTCGATACGCCTAGGTGTAAACCCAGCCTTAAGATTGCGGGTCAGAGCGGCTCTGATCACTGCCTGACATCACACACACTAAAGCCCCGTTCACATTGAGCGATTTATCGCGCGGTAATTCCCGCGATATCGCGGCAAATTACCGCGCGCCAATGCATTTCAACGGGGCAAAGGGTCCTGCTGTCGCGGGTCGTGTGTCGCTACAGCAGGACCCTTTTTGGAGCGGATTTAGCCGCGATTCAAGCTTGCTCAATGCAAGCTTGAACGCGATGTCGCGTGGCAAATCTCGCGATATCGCGCAATATGCAAATCGCGCGACAAACGTGCGATTTGCATATCGCGGAGTGGGAACGGGGCCTTAGGGGAAGTCCTAACAACAGGACAAGACGCACTCTCAGGAGCAGTTGCCCATAGCAACCAATCAGTTGGGTTGGAAATGAAGAAGCTGGTTGTCTTGGGCAACTGCTCCAGTTTTTATGAATCCCATCCAATGTCTCCCAGCTCATGAGTGTGCATAGCATTGCCAGCACTACAGAACCCTGCAGGGCACAACCTCATTGTACTGTGCTATGCCAATAGATACATTTGAAATGTCACTTTGTGGTGTTTAACTACCTTCCGTCCATGGCCGTTTGTGAACGGCCGGACGGACGTCTGCTAGGAGCGGGAGGGCGTCTTAAGACGTCCTGCCCCTCCCCCTTCTCGTGTGCGGCACTCAGCGCGCACACGAGAGGGAAAACTGTAAGCATGTAAACAGCCAGCGATGGCTGTTTACATACAAGCGATCAGGCGTCTCTAGAGACGCCCGATCGCTTGCAGGAGCTGCGGGTGTGCGCCCCCCCCCGTACCTTTGTCTGCTCGTCGCCGCTGCCGGTCCGTGATCCGATGTGGCCGGTGCGGCTGGGACCGGCACGGCGACGCTCTAACAGCAGATCAAAGGGAGATCATTACTTGATCATCCCTTTGATCTCTCTTCCTGTCCCCGAATGCAGGAAGTGATGTATATTACATCACTTCCTGCATTCAGTGTCACTCTCCGGTGCAGAACACCGGAGAGAAGCTGATGAAGCAGATCTCTGCTTCATCAGCTTTTGGGGGGTCCTTAGGTGACATCAGAGGTCTTGGAGACCCCTGATGTCTCCATAAAGAGGACCTGTGTGGTGAATTGGCTATTACATAGGGGATTCCTTAGTCCCCTATGCTATAGCAATAAAGTTAAGTCTAAAAAAAAAAGTTTAAAAAAAAATTACAGCATTAAAAAAAAATAAAGAAGCTAAAAAAAATATTCACAAATAATAATTAAACAAAATAACACAAAAAATGTTTTAAAGTCCCCCGCCCCCCACATACACACGCAAACATGCGTCGGGTGCGCCTATGTACAAAAACGACAATTGCGCCCATTATGCAGCACATGTTACATATCGCCGCGAACGTCGCAGTGAGAATAATAATTCTAGGGCCATCAATCACTGATGACACTAAACTGATGAGCGGTAAATACGTTTAAAGCGTCGCCCATGGCCAATTTTGGTTGCAGGAAGTTTTCTGCGATTTCGCGGGCGCGCGCAATTTTAAAGGTTGACATGTTTAGTGTCTATTATCCCGACGTGACCCCGTCTTTTAGATTATACCAAAAAATTGGCGTGAAAATAAATGTTTCATAACATTTTATAGGGAAACATGGTTTTTTTTCAAAATTTAGGGTACTTTTTTGTTATATAGTAAAAAATAAAAACCCCAGTGGTGATTAAATACCACTAAAAGAAAGCTCTATCTGTCCCCAAAAAATGGTATGAAATTCATTTCAGTACAGCGTTGCATGACGGAATAAATGTCAGTCAAAGTACCGCAGCGCTGAACACTGAAAAATGGCCTGGCCAGGAAGGGGGTGAAACACCATGGCCTTTAAGTGGTTAAATAAAGTTGTGATAAAAAAAAGTAAACGGGACTGGCACATCAGCAGCAGCCATGCTTTTATTGCAGGTTGCTGGTGTAAATGGGCCCTTCCCCTCCCCCACCATCTGCGTTCTCTGATAACAGGGGCAGAATTTCAGATAACACTTATCAGAGGCCGCTTGGCTGGGCGGGACGCACCATCTGTGAAGGGGGGGTCATATTTTGTATGAGAGATATTCTCTGTCTCTTGACCCTCCAGAATGGGGAATCGTCACTTTAATTTACATTGCAATCCTGAAGTGTCAGTTTCGGAGTCCGGCCCGCACATCCTGCTGCTCCTCCTATTGCACGGCGTCATTGGTTGCTAGGACACGGGCGGCCGCTGACCTCTCACCAATCACTACCCCGCTGGAAGGTGTCGGTGACCAAATAAGGTCATGACCATATTTGGTCAATGATGTCACACCGCCCCCGCCCCTTTGTTTGCATTTGCCGCTATAGAGGAGGCATTGGCTTGTGCGGCTCTGCTCCCTGCGCTGCCGCCTCGCTTCCTCTAGCGCCGGCTTCGTTGGCACCGCTGATTTTCTCCCGCGGCTCTTCAAGTTCCCCCCTTATGCCACCACCGGCCCTGGGAATGGTCACAGCTAGGTCTTATTTTCGGGGGAAACAGGGTATATAAGAATAGGGGTGAACAGCAGGGAATGAACTCCCGAACGCTGGCCTCAGAAAATCCCAGATGTTAGATCGGCCGAGGCGAACGCGTTCTTCACTTCGGTGAGGCTGTGCGGCTGAATTGAATATCTGATTGGCGTTCGGCTCCCTTCGCTTCAGCTCGGTTATTCACTCGGCAGACTTCGGCAGCTTGGTGAACGACCCCCTTAGTTTTTCCTACATAACTTTTGCACTTTGGCTTTAGGTTAGTAAAATAAATAATGGCGCGGTGTAACGTGTGCTGTTGTCCGTCTGAGGTTGTATTAACCCCATTCTAAAACCTGTTGAGGACCAGATGAGTTTTATTACGTCCATGGAATTCAAAGAGGGTGTACTTTCTTTTTCACACAGCTGTATAGACAGTCGAGGACGCTCGGCTACACAGGGATATATTACAGACAGCGTACACATATTGTGGTATATATACGGTAGGCGACGCGCAGCTACTCTGGAGTATACGGTATAGTGGGTGCATCTACCCTGGGACATACGGGAGAAGTGAGCTGCTCTTCTAGGATATAAGGTAGAGTCGGCTTCCGGGTTGGGTGGGGTAATACGGTAGTGATTTTGGTTGGAGGAGCGCAGTTGTAGGTATGTGTATGGGCTGCTCTCACTATGTGTGGCATGGAGGGGGGGCCCCTGTAGGGGGGTGTTGTGTGTGCATGTAATGAGGACTGTCTGCTCCATAGAGAAATTATAAAATCATCTGACATGTCCCACAGGGGTCCAATGCTGAGGGGGTCCAGGCGGCATCCAGGAACGTTGCTGTGCCAATTGTTTGTATTGGGTGCCCCTTTATACCCCCTGAGGCCGGCGGGTGCCCCTTTATACCCCCCTGAGGCCGGCGGGTGCCCCTTTATACCCCCCTGAGGCCGGCGGGTGCCCCTTTATACCCCCCTGAGGCCGGCGGGTGCCCCTTTATACCCCCCTGAGGCCGGCGGGTGCCCCTTTATACCCCCTGAGTTGTCCCTTTATACCCCCTGAGGTCGCTTGGTACCCCGGGCCCCGGTCCAAGTCCCCCCAGACATTTGCATAATGTGATTCTTCAATAAGAATAAAATCTTCCCAATTCTCTTTGTTGTCATTTTTTATTATTTACAAACAATTCTCTGCGATCACCTGATCCGTCCCAGAGCACCAGACACTGGCCCTGCCCACACTGAGATGATGTCATCAGTCTGCTGCAGGCCAGAGGAAGTGCAGCACAGCTGGTTGGTTCCTTGTGCTGCTTCTCCCTCTCCCAGTCTGAGCTCTGCTGTCTTATATCTCTCTCTGGAGTTTAGCTGAATGTGTTTTTTGTTCTTGTTGTCCGCAGTGTTTCCGCCATGCAGGACGCCAACGATCCGCGCCGACTCCTGGGTCAGATCCGCTGCGTGCTGGAATGTATAGAGTGCCTGCGCCGGGCTCAGCCCCTCCCCCAGGCTCTGTGCTATGTCCCCGGGGAGGTGCTGTACAAGATCTGTAAGGACCCCGCTTCGGCCGCCTCTTCCCGCTCCCTGCTGACCGTGTGGGAGGCCCCCGGCTACTCCAAGCAGAACCTGAAGAAACTGGCCCGGGCCACCGTGGAGGTGCAGAAGGGAAGCTGCGTCAAAGCCACCGGCGAGGAGTACGGCAACGCCAACGGCCTGTGGGTGAAGCTGAGCAAGGTGAGAACGCGGCATCTCCGTGGCAACACCGCACAGGACTGGGAGCCGTTAAAGGCCCCTGATGACTTCTCATGTCTCGTAGAGGCTCTGCTCCGCCCACCTGGGGGTGTCTGTGCTCCTGGGATGGTGGGGGCCCCTCATAATGAGCACAGCGGGTGTACAGACCCGGGAACTCAGCACAGGGATGGTGGGGGCCCCTCATAATGGGCACAGCGGGGGTACAGACCCGGGAACTCAGCACAGGGATGGTGGGGGCCCCTCATAATGGGCGGGTTGGAGATATCATGAGGTGTCATTGTATCTCCTGGTGATCTCTGTGTTCTAGGAGCAGATGGAAGAGTATCGCAGCAGCTGTGACATGGCGGAAGGTTGGGTCCTCCTCTGCAGGCAGGATGAAGGGGGGGATCGGCTGGTCCGCGTGGAATCCCCGGACAAGACCACGGAGCAGCAGCAGCTATTCGGAGTGGATTATAAACCAATCAGCAGGTAGGAGGACCATAAAGAGAACTTCCTGCACATAGGAGGGGGACGGCTTTATGACCTGTGTGTGTGTATATATATATATTGATTCCTGTCCCTCTTCAGGTGGGAGGATGTTGTGGATGGCGCCTACTCCATGCGTCTGGGAAGAAGGCCAGGTTGCACCCAACCGGATGAGGAGGCTGTACAGAAATTGCGGTAATGATCTGTGACCTTTGACCCAGCAGTCTCCGATACCAAATACAATGCGTGACGCATGAACATATCAGGCTCGGCGTGGTCTGCCACCACATTGTGTGATTTCTGTTCATGGAATTCCACCCTTTTACCTTTGTACCGCCCACCTTTTATGTCTTCACTGGGATTACCAACCTTGATGAATGTTGTACCCGCCTTCAAAGGAGAACTATGAGGGGGGGGGGGGGGGGTTTTTACCCCCGCTCAGTGTTGGGGTGCTTTTCACTCACCTCATAGTTCTAGCCGACCTGTGACAATGAGACTGTCACAGGTTGCCTCAGTAGATCGGGAGGTGAGCGAACACATCCCGGCATTCGCTCACCTCTCGATCCTGTCACAGCTCTCTGCCGTGACAGGGGAGGGGCTGGATTCCCCGCTCCGATCTTCCAGCGCTGACTGGTGGAACGGACGGGAGGGGGCGGGTACAGCTGGCTCTGCCTCTAGATAGGCAGAGCCAGCTGTCAGTCACGCAGCTGGGCGGATCCCGTCATCTACGTCGGGATCGGCTTCAGCTGCGGCGTCTCAGTATACCGCGAGCTGTAACTCCCTATATACTGAGCTTAGGGTGACGGGAGGACGCTAGTTTGTGTCCCCCCGTTACCCTAAGGAGAACTATGGGGAAAAGCCCTGACCCCATAGTTCTCCTTTAAGTCTGTTCCCGTCATGTCTCTGCTAGGAGTACCCACCTTTTATATCGGGTCTGCTGTGGATCGTCTGCAAAGCTCTGTTACTTTTCGTTTTGTAGGTCGCAGATATTTTCAGGTTGTTGTTTTTGTCTCTCCTCCTCCTCCGGCAGGTACGTCCCTCCATCCTGGACATACGAGTGTGATGAGGATTTGGTCCACTTCCTGTATGAACATGTGGGGAAGGAGGACGAGAGCCTCGGAAACATAAAACAGTTTGTGGACAGTATCAACGTCTCCTCCGCTACGGTACGATCCTATCGGGGGGGGGGCCTATCCGGCCATCAATGTTCTATCCCCAATCCCTTCCCCCTAAATGTTGGCCAAAATCTGTCCTCATTTCGACAGATTCAATTTAACCATAAAAATGGGGGGCTCCTAGGGCGATGGTTTGGCGCTCGTCTTTCAGATTGTATACAATTGTTCTTAAATTTGGAAGCCGCCCCTCCCCTCCCCCAAGGGTTAAAGGAGAACTATGGGGTCAGTGTTTTTCCCCATAGTCCTCCTTAGGGTAACGGGAGGACTCATTGTTCTTCTTTACGCCCTGATGACGGGAGAAGTTTTAGTCCCCCGAAACGCATCAGATTTCTTCCATCTGATGCTTCATTAGAGTAAATCTGTATCTGGACTATTAACTCACACTGCGGCTCCTCGGCCTCATGTTCATTGATTGGCGTTACAGACCAGGGACACGGTGGGATTCCTCAGGGGTGGGGGAGCCACGGACACGGTGGGATTCCTCAGGGGTGGGGGAGCCACGGACACGGTGGGATTCCTCAGGGGTGTATCCAGGCGCCTCGTATAATCTCCAATGCAACACTATTGTATTATAATAGGAATAGGATGAGTCCGGGGGCCACAGCGCTACCCGTCCATTCTGGAAGGAGATCACCCCCAAGTCTGAAGCGTGACTTATGTCCCCACAGGAAGAAAATAACCTGGCCTGCCTGACGGATGGATTGCATGACACCTATTGGGAGAGCGACGGGTCCCACGGACAGCACTGGATCCAACTGACCATGAAGGAAGGCACCATTGTCAAGTAGGTTATCACTCTGTGCGGTCCAATGACACCTGACCATCACATCTATCTGAGCATGTTGGGTGTCCCATTCCAGAGCCATGGCCATTAATAGGAAGTTATCCTCTCTGTGTAGATATAACCTCATCCATGCTTTTGGGAAGGGTTTCCTCAAGATCTTGGAGGGTGTCTGAGGGAATTTGTCCCATTGGTGAGGTCAGGTACTGATGTTGGATGAGAAGACCGGGCTCACAATCAACGTTCAGTAGGGTTGAGGTCAGGGCTCTGTGCAGGACACTCAAGTTCCTCCACCAAGCTGGTCACACCATGTCTTCATAGATTCAATCAATCCCAATCTCCCATCACCTTCCTCTGATTGGGCTCTTCACCATCCTCATCCCTCCTGACCTTCTATGAGTGACCTTCTAACCATCACCTATCTCTCTCCTCACCTTCATTTGATTGGGTCCTTCACCACCCTCATCTCTCAGTACCCAATATGGAGTACCCCCCCATGGCCATTTATATGGAGTTTCCCCCCTTTGTTGCTATAACATCCTCCACTATTCTTTCCACAAGATTTCAGAGGTAATTTGTCCCATTGGTGAGGTCAGGTACTGATGTTGGGTGAGAAGACCGTGCGTTCCAATTCATCCCAAAGGTGTTCTATCGGGTTGAGGTCGGGGCTCTGTGCAGGACACTCGAGTTCCTCCACCCCAAGCTGGTCACACCATGTCTGTATGGAGCTGGCTTTGTACACATGGGAGAGTCATGGTGGAACAGAAAAGGGCCTTCACCAAAACTGTTGGCCACCTCTTTGTGGCTATAACAGCCTCCGCTTTTCTAGGACAACCTTCAATAAGATTTTGAGAGTGTGTCTTTGGGAATTTATACCCATTTGTTAGGTCAGGTACTGTGGTTGGGTGAGAAGACCCGGCTCACAATTGCTGTTCCAATTTATCCCAAAGGTGTTCAGTAAGGTTGAGGTCAGGGCTCTGTGCAGGACACTCGAGTTCCTCCACACCAAGCTGGTCACACCATGTCTGTATGGAGCTGGCTGTGTACACAGGGGATAGTCATGGTGGAACAGAAATGGGTCTTCACCAAACTGTGACCACAAGGCTGGAAGATCACAATTGTCTACAATGTCTTTGTATGATGGAGGATCACCGGAACCTTCACTGGAGACCCCAGAACTCCAACATTTCTATGTCAGGTCCTGATGTTGGATGAGAAGACCTGGTCTTACATTTAGTGTTTCATTTCATCCCAAAGGCGCTCTGTAGGGTTGAGGTCAGGACTCTGTAGAGGACACTCGAGTTCCTCCACACCAAGCTGGTCACACCATGTCTGTATGGAGCCTGCTTTGGGCACCTCAACTCAATAATTCTTATGGCATACCTATGTTCCATAGGGTTGAGGCCGGGGCTCTGGTGAAGTGGAACTTGACTGGCCTCCACCAAACTGGTCACATAATGTCTTTATGGAGCTGGCTTTGTACACGGGACAGTCATGGGGGGGACAGAAAAGGGTCTTCACAAGGCTGGAAGTTCACAATTGTCTACAATGTCTTTGTATGATGGAGGATCACCAGAACCTTCACTGGAGACCCCAGACCGCCATCATTTGTAGGATGTCCCATTTGTAGGGTCAGTTACAGGGGTACAGGTAATATACAGGGGTACAGGTAATATACAGGGGTACGGGTAACATACAGGGGTACAGGTAATATACAGGGGTACGGGTAATATACAGGGGTACAGGTACTCCTAGAATGAGATCCTAATAGGTTGGACTTGATGGACTAATGTCTTTATTCAACCTCAAATACTATGTAACTATGTAGGTACTGATGTTGGATGAGAAGACCTGGTCTTACAATCAGTGTTCCAATACATCCCAAAGGCGCTCAGTAGGGTTGAGGTCAGGACTCTGTACAGGACACTCGAGTTCCTCCACACCAAGCTGGTCACACCATGTCTGTATGGAGCCGGCTTTGGGCACCTCAACTCAATAATTCTTATGGCATACCTATGTTCCATAGGGTTGAGGCCGGGGCTCTGGTGAAGTGGAACTTGACTGGCCTCCACCAAACTGACCACACCATGTCTTTATAGAGCTGGCTCTGTACACACGGGACAGTCATGGTGGGACAGAAAAGGGTCTTCACCAAACTGTGACCACAAGGGTGGAAGAGCACAATTGTCTCCAATGTCTTTGTATGATGGAGGATCACCGGAACCTTCACTGGGAACTCCTGGCCGCCATCATCTGGAGAGGTTCCTCACACTCTTGGCCTTGTATTGTACTCTATCATACGGCCACATTTGAGGCAGCGCCAGGTCACATGGTATGTAGCTTGCATGCAGTAAAATGCAACTTTATGTATAAAACTAAAATCACCTTCAGAACAGGAACTGTTAAGAGATCTTGTCTGCATCAAAGAATTCCTCCCGTGTATCTGAGGAGTGCAGAGCCTCCCTATCACACCCTGGAGGCTGCTGATGGGACGGATGGGCCGGTCTCCTCTAAGACCGGAATGTCGCTGACTCGGCTGATCCCTCCCACTGATGACCATTACAGACTACAAAGGACAGCGGAGAGGAATGCTTTGATGTCAGACCGCAGACCACATGACCTCCTGCTGGCAAAACCTGAACCAAAACTCCGAGCTGATCCAAATACTGCAACTATACCTGCCGGAAACCCGTCCTTATATTATCACCCCAGAATTCGGGGTGGGGGGCTAAAGCTCTGATCGCTAACATGTTTCAGGCACTTTTGGGGTGGTGTTTGGGCAGTTTACAGGACGAGCAGAACACAGTATGTAATAATGTTCTTTTATTGTTCAATGAGCCCAAGAAGCTGCAGAACCTCATTATCCGAACAAAGGGATTCTAGGTTTGAGTTCTGGCCGAGCTAAATGAGCAACCGTCTAAGGCTTCCTCCCATAAATCTGACCTCTGGCCTTCCCTTCAGTCTTCTATCTGACCTCTGGCCTCCCCTTCAGTCTTCTGTCTGACCTCCGCCCTCCCCTTCATTCTCCTATCTGACCTCTGTCCTCCCCTTCAGTCTTCTGCCTGACCTCTGTCCTCCCCTTCAGTCTTCTATCTGACCTCCGTCCTCCCCTTCAGTCTTCTATCTGACCTCCGTCCTCCCCTTCAGTCTTCTATCTGACCTC
>NW_017309653.1:33980-35147 GCF_000935625.1 Nanorana parkeri | reverse complement strand
GGTGTGTGGGGGGGGGGGGGGGGGTTGATCAGGGAAGACAAAATATTAGCAGATGAAACTTGCACCTTTTTGTGTTGGGTCATTATTTGGTTATTCCTCTTCTGTCTGCAGGAAGCTGCTACTGGCAGTGGACGCTACGGATGAGAACTACATGCCCAAAAGAGTGATGGTGTACGGGGGTGAGCGCGACGCCTTGAAGAAGCTGAGTGACATCCACATAGACGAGTGAGTATAGCGCTGAGGTCACATGATCACCGTGAGGCCGATTTCAGTTAATTTCACTGTAAAGGACCCGCGATGGATTCTCGTCTGTTTTTGTTCCTTATTCTACAAACTCCGCCTATGTGCCTCCGTGTTCCCCTACGGCACTGCCTCCGACCAGAAGTTCCAGTATGGGGCGAGTAGGAGTATCATCCTTTACACTACCTTGGCACTTTAATTCCCCCTTCTTAAAACAATCGCACAACATTGGCGCTCGGTTGCACTTTAAACAACCCGTAACTCCCCGCAGTTTTTTTTTTTGCTGTTTCACAGGGACGCACCCTACCCTGTTTCCCTGAAAATTAGGCCTACCCCGAAAATAAGACCCAGTTGTGACCATTCAGCGGTGCCAACGAAGCCGGCGCTAGAGGAAGCGAGGCGGCAGCGGATGGAGCAGAGCCGCATAAGCCGACGCCTCCTCTATAGCGACGGCTCCGGTCACAGGCGGAGTGATACCAAATGCGCTCCGCCTGTGAGGAATCCATAGTGAAAGCTTCCCTCATTCTGGCCAGCGATTGGTTAGCAAATTGCTCTTGGAAAGGTACGGCGCCCCTGACCCCCCGATCACCATATGTTTGTACATGAATAAGTGCGGATTGTTGTACATTAAAATAAAAATAAGACCGACCCCCGAAAATAAGACCCTAGTGTCTTATTTTCGGGGAAACACGGTATGTACCCGATGCAACCTCATAAAAAATAGTACATTGCAGCCAGTGTTATTCTTATTCCGCTTCCAGAAAACATTTCATTGGTGAAGAAGGGGGGAGGGGGGTGGTGAAGCAGTTTTCCAGAAACAAATTCAGATTTTAACGTGTGACCAATTAAATAAATTGCTCCGGACGTGAAGTGGTGAACACTTCATAGGTGTTATCACTTCAACATTGGTCCTCCGTTGCCCTTTAA
>NW_017309653.1:32481-33825 GCF_000935625.1 Nanorana parkeri | reverse complement strand
ATTTGTGCTCCCTGCCCCTGTTAACCCCCCCCCCCCAGTTTTTTTTTTGCCCTTTCACAGGTTATAAAAATGACCTTTTTTTTATAAAATAAATGTGTGGATTGTAAGCGGTTCAACTTTTCACTATTGTTGTTTGTTTTTGTTTCGTGGTGACTTTATGTTGCCGTACTCAATAGACGGGTTCTCACTTCCGGCATTCTTTTGTAGTCTCCATCTGTCCGCAAAGCTCCGCCCTTGCACTGCTTAGTGTGCATACCCATGATGCATTTGTTGTAACATTGAAGCAAGTACAATATTTATGTTGTCTAATTTTATTTTATCGTTTAACGTATTATGTCTTGCATTTTTTTCTGCTACATAATTTATTTTCTATCTTTTGTACATCAGAAAAAATCAGTAGTCTCCCATAGAGAAGTAAAATTAGTATTCTGTCGGGGGGCGGGGTTCGTCTTACTCTGTGCTCCTTATACTCTGGTTTCTCTTCAGATCGAATAAATCTTTCGCCTTTTACTAAAGATTTCCGTGGAGAGGAACAATTATGAGTTTCATTCAATTTTTTGAGGCCCAGCTTATGCTGGGCTTGCTTCTTGGTAAAAGTCAGAATCAAACTTTGTTATGTGAAACAATTTCTGTTGTAATATGAATTTATAGATATTACCAAATATCATCATTTTCCAGAAGTAAATATTTTTCTGTGATTTTTGTTTAATTTTATTTGTGTGAAATTTTAATGTTGCAAACTTGAAAAAATAACCTAAAATAAGACAGATTATTGAAAATGTTGAATCTAATTTTCCTTTTATTGAAACCGATGGATTATGTCTGATTTTTAAGGGTGGCAAAGAGGAAAAGTAATTACGTTTGCAAAAAAAATATTTCTAATTCTTAAAGTCCTTTGAAATAAGTGAAAATGGAAAAAGAAAATTGGTGAAATATTAAAGGAGAACTATGAGGTCAGTGTTTTCCCCCATAGTTCTCCTTAGGGTAACGGGAGGACACAAAGTAGCGTCCTCCCGTCACCCTAAGCTCAGTATATAGGGAGCTACAGCTCGCGGTATACTGAGACGCCGCAGCCGGAGCGGATCCTGACTTAGATGACGGGATCCGCCCAGCTGCGTGAGTGACAGCTGGCTCTGCCTACCCGCCCCCTCCCCAGCTGTACCGGCCCCCTCCCCTGTCCGATCCGCCAGTCAGCGCTGGTGGATCGGAGCGGGGAGAGGGGAATCCAGCCCCTCCCCTGTGACGGCAGAGAGCCGTGACAGGATCGAGAGGTGAGCGAACGCTGGTATGTGTTCGCTCACCTCCCGATCTACTGAGCCGACCTGTGACAGTCTCATTGTCACA
>NW_017309653.1:26635-31726 GCF_000935625.1 Nanorana parkeri | reverse complement strand
GGGTGCGTAAACCCCCCCCCCCCCCCCCCCAAATATGAACGGTCGTGTTTTGTGTTTTTGCTTTCTTTTGAGTTGCCACCCCGGCTTATACGCCCCTCCTCCCCATTATGATTTATCTGAAGCTTGGAATGGATGACAATGACTACTTAGTCACTGCTCCTTTCCATACTTGCCCATCTTACACCTAATACAATGCAGTTTCATTTGAAGAAATTGTTTATTTAAATGTTTTTTTTATATAAAAAGTTATGAATTATAAATTGAATACAATTAATAAGTGTTTTAAATAAACAACCTAACGAGTACAGGGGGTGTAAGAATTGTATCTTGGTGCATACTCGCTTACTCACTCACTTTTAAAATATGTCTCTGAATCTGGTGACAAATATGGTTTCCTAATTTTACCCATATGAGAACTGAGTTTCCTAGAATTTTTTGATGCCTGGCTGGTGCTGGGCTTGCTGATTTGTTCCAAAAAATAGAACGAGTGACTTGACTTTGAGAGCTTGGTGTTGTTGTTGAACGTAGTCTAGAGGACAATTTGCTCTCTGCTTACCCTCTGCTTCACCAATTAGTTAGAGCAAGATTGGCAAATTCTGACTTGTTGGCAGGATGCCGTTGCGCTCAATTGAAAGTTGCTGCTGCAGCCAACCGAAGAGGCTCCTGCTTGTGTTCTCTAGGATGTGTGGCGGCACGTCTTGGGACAAAATTGCCACATGCTCCATCTTTGGCGTGTTGGCCTGCGTGGTCCCCTTCCTCAACACTGCTTAATTGGATCCTTGAGAAGCAAAGGGCCGCAGGCTGGAGCCCAACTGGGTTGCCGTGCGCCTGAATTTTTTGATGCCTGCCTGTTGCTGGGCTTGCTGATTTGTTCCAAAAAAATAGAACGAGTGACTTGACTTTGAGAGCTTGGAGTTTTTGTTGAACGTGGTCTAGAAGACTAGATTGGCAAATTGCCACGTGCTCCATCTTTGGCGTGTTGGCCTGCGTGGTCCCCTTCTTCCACTCTGCTTAATGGGATCCTTGAGAAGCGAAGGGCCGAAGGCAACTGGGTTGCCGTGCGCCTGATGGTGGGGAGCAAGCCTACTGCTTCCTGCTATGCAGCTCCAAAGACATGCAAATGAGGCGATCGCGCTCAATAGCGGCCTTCTCCCATCATCCTCTGCGGTCGGCTGTCCTTTCCCTTGGCTATATTTGCATGAGCCTGATGTATTTCAGAGCATATGTCCTCTCATTTGAAGTTCTTTATTCTTTTTCTATTGGCTGTGTCATTTTGTATCAGTGGTGCGCCTTCTATCTGGTTGTAGTTGCTCGGAAGCCGGAATTGATGATGGAGTCTCCAAGGGTTGAGCAACACCTGTCTGCTGCCGGAGTCCTCATGCAACGCGTTTGTCCTCTATACTCTGGTTTCTCTTCAGATCGTATAAATCTTTCGCCTTTTACTAAAGATTTCCGTGGAGAGGAACAATTATGAGTTTCCTAGAATTTTTTGATGCCTGGCTGGTGCTGGGCTTGCTGATTTGTTCCAAAAATAGAACGCGTGACTTGACTTACAGAGCTTGGGTAACGTTGTTGGGTTTTTTTAAGCATGTCAATTTTTTATTAGGCATAAGAAAATACAAACGTGCGGTGTTCGGCAGTTATCACGACTCAGGTTGCAGTACGCAGACTGCACCTGAAGAAGTTGCATATCGATATACATCAAATGTAACTCAAAATTTAGTCACTGCTCCTTTCCATACTTGCCCATCTTACACCTAATACAATGCAGTTTCATTTGAAGAAATTGTTTATTTAAATGTTTTTTTTATATAAAAAGTTATGAATTATAAATTGAATACAATTAATAAGTGTTTTAAATAAACAACCTAACGAGTACAGGGGGTGTAAGAATTGTATCTTGGTGCATACTCGCTTACTCACTCACTTTTAAAATATGTCTCTGAATCTGGTGACAAATATGGTTTCCTAATTTTACCCATATGAGAACTGAGTTTCCTAGAATTTTTTGATGCCTGGCTGGTGCTGGGCTTGCTGATTTGTTCCAAAAAATAGAACGAGTGACTTGACTTTGAGAGCTTGGTGTTGTTGTTGAACGTAGTCTAGAGGACAATTTGCTCTCTGCTTACCCTCTGCTTCACCAATTAGTTAGAGCAAGATTGGCAAATTCTGACTTGTTGGCAGGATGCCGTTGCGCTCAATTGAAAGTTGCTGCTGCAGCCAACCGAAGAGGCTCCTGCTTGTGTTCTCTAGGATGTGTGGCGGCACGTCTTGGGACAAAATTGCCACATGCTCCATCTTTGGCGTGTTGGCCTGCGTGGTCCCCTTCCTCAACACTGCTTAATTGGATCCTTGAGAAGCAAAGGGCCGCAGGCTGGAGCCCAACTGGGTTGCCGTGCGCCTGAATTTTTTGATGCCTGCCTGTTGCTGGGCTTGCTGATTTGTTCCAAAAAAATAGAACGAGTGACTTGACTTTGAGAGCTTGGAGTTTTTGTTGAACGTGGTCTAGAAGACTAGATTGGCAAATTGCCACGTGCTCCATCTTTGGCGTGTTGGCCTGCGTGGTCCCCTTCTTCCACTCTGCTTAATGGGATCCTTGAGAAGCGAAGGGCCGAAGGCAACTGGGTTGCCGTGCGCCTGATGGTGGGGAGCAAGCCTACTGCTTCCTGCTATGCAGCTCCAAAGACATGCAAATGAGGCGATCGCGCTCAATAGCGGCCTTCTCCCATCATCCTCTGCGGTCGGCTGTCCTTTCCCTTGGCTATATTTGCATGAGCCTGATGTATTTCAGAGCATATGTCCTCTCATTTGAAGTTCTTTATTCTTTTTCTATTGGCTGTGTCATTTTGTATCAGTGGTGCGCCTTCTATCTGGTTGTAGTTGCTCGGAAGCCGGAATTGATGATGGAGTCTCCAAGGGTTGAGCAACACCTGTCTGCTGCCGGAGTCCTCATGCAACGCGTTTGTCCTCTATACTCTGGTTTCTCTTCAGATCGTATAAATCTTTCGCCTTTTACTAAAGATTTCCGTGGAGAGGAACAATTATGAGTTTCCTAGAATTTTTTGATGCCTGGCTGGTGCTGGGCTTGCTGATTTGTTCCAAAAATAGAACGCGTGACTTGACTTACAGAGCTTGGGTAACGTTGTTGGGTTTTTTTAAGCATGTCAATTTTTTATTAGGCATAAGAAAATACAAACGTGCGGTGTTCGGCAGTTATCACGACTCAGGTTGCAGTACGCAGACTGCACCTGAAGAAGTTGCATATCGATATACATCAAATGTAACTCAAAACAAACCATAACAACATATTAAAGGAAATGCGTCATAACCATATCAATTCCCTAATGAGGGAGCCCAAATAATCAAGATCTGTTGTTGTTGAACGTAGTCTGGAAGACCAATTGCTCTCGGCTTACCTTGAGTTTACCAACGAGTTAGAGCAAGATTGCCAAATTGCCACGTGCTCCATCTTTGGCGTGTTGGCCTGCGTGGTCCCCTTGTTCCACTCTGTTTAACGGGATCCTTGAGATGCAAAGAGCCGCAGGCTTGAGCCCAACTGGGTTGCCGTGCGCCTGATGGTGGGGAGCAAGCCTACTGCTTCCTGCTATGCAGCTCCAAAGACATGCAAATGAGGCGATCCCGCTCAATAGCGGCCTTCTCCCATCATCCTCTGCGGGAGGCGGTCCTTTCCCTTGGCTATATTTGCATGAGCCTGATGTATTTCAGAGCGTATGTCCTCTCATTTGAAGTGCTATATTCTTTTTCTATTGGCTGTGTCATTTTGTATCAGTGGTGCGCCTTCTATCTGGTTGTAGTTGCTCGGAAGCCGGAATGGATGATGGAGTCTCCGAGGGTTGAGCAACACCTGTCTGCTGCCGGAGTCCTCATGCAACGCGTTTCTCCTTTATACTCTGGTTTCTCTTCAGATCGTATAAATCTTTCGCCTTTTACTAAAGATTTCCGTGGAGAGGAACAATTATGAGTTTCATTCAATTTTTTGATGCCTGGCTGGTGCTGGGCTTGCTGATTTGTTCCAAAAAATAGAACGAGTGACTTGACTTGAGAACTTGGGGAACGTTGTTGTTGAATGTGGTCTAGAAGACGTTTTGCTCTCAGCTTACCTTGAGTTTACCGACAAGTTCGAGCAAGATTGCCAAATTGCCACGTGCTCCATCTTTAGCGTGTTGGCCTGTGTGGTCCCCTTCTTCTTCCTTTCACTTGGCTATATTGGACTGAGCGCTGTTGATAGGTGTTCTTAGGCAGGGTGTTGAAAAGTTTTCATGACGTCATGTTCAGCACCCTTCTTGCCACCGTACACCAGCCATGATCTGTCAGCATTGCCTAGAGAATCTCAGAGACGCCAATGATATTACATGGATCTTATATGAGGTGTGTAATAATCATATAATGGTTTTATTTAACCATGTGATTATTGTGTTGATGAGAGGAGGAGGAAGAAGAAACCACGACGAGCAAAACATAAATAGAGTTCAACTTTAGGATTGTTTGTTGTAACACATTTCATCGCTTTGACTTTCCTGTTCTTCTCTGTTTCTAGTAACTTGATCAGTGATGTCTGCATCTTGGAGGATATGACCAGCCACCTTCCTCTTATTGAGATCCGTATCACAGAATGTTTCGGTGAGTAGAGCGAATAACACTGATCGCCCCACATCAGGTACTCGCAATACATTGTTAAATATTCACTTTTCTTTAAAGTCTCATTCCACCCAAAACTGACCTTTGAGCCGCGGTGGATTCTGCCATTATAATTCACCTGCCACTTTGGTGGCTTTTACACATGGAGGGGGGGGGGGGTCCTACTGTGGCTGCTGCTTCCTTTTTTATATGTCTGATAAAAGCAGCGCGAGGAGAGAGACTGCTTTGCTAGACCTTACAGTTGTTATACTGATGGGGAATTCAGAGTGGGAGCTCTCTACAAATATGAAGTTGCTGTGGGTTGTGAAAGTCGATTCCGCCTAATAGAACTCATTCATTTAAATAATCATAAATTGTTTGTGGACACCCAGGGCCAGATTTACTCTCTCTGCTGCCTCAAGGCCAGGTTCCTCAATGCGCCCCACTCCCTGC
>NW_017309653.1:22577-26618 GCF_000935625.1 Nanorana parkeri | reverse complement strand
CCTCCCTACCAACCCGGCCCACCCTGGAAAACGGCAGACCGGAAGGTTGCATACAAGTGATCTCAGTGACATCACGTGCACAAAACAAGCGTCAGCTCCCCCGCTGTACATTTATCTCTGCTTGCCCAAAACAGGGCTATATGTAGAAAACAGCTACCCGCCTGGTGCCCAGAACTGCATGTCCCAGGCATCAGGAGATAGGAAATCCACACCCCTGCTGCCCCTCTACTCCCTGCTGCCCCTCTACTCCCTGCTGCCCGGAGGCCGGGCCTTGGTTGGCCTTGTGGGAGTGGGAAATCCAGCCCTGTGGACACCTCAGCATCATACCTATGTGGCTATCCCCTTCCCCACCCCAATACAAACTGCCACTAATATAACGTTGCCCTGCCAACTTCATGTCCATTAATATGGTGTTACCCCACCCCCCATTGCCTTTACTATGGAGCCCCCCTCAACCTTTATGGCTACTAGTATGAAGTTGCCTTGTATTGCCCATTAGTTGTCCCCTCGATAGCTATTTATATGGAGTTGGTTCACCTTTTATGACTATAGCAGCAGCTGCTCTTCTGGGAAGCCTTTCCACAAAAGTTTGGAGGGTGTCTGTGGGAAGTTGTACCAATTTGTGAGGTCAGGTACTGATGTTGGTTGAGAAGATCGGGCTTACCATTGGTTTTCCAACCTAACCCAAAGGAGTTCAGTAGGGTTGAGGTCAGGGCTCTGTACAGGACACTCGAGTTCCTCCACCAGACTGGTCACCCCATGTCTTTATGGACCTGGCTTTGTACACAGGGGATAGTCATGGGGGGGACAGAAAAGGGTCTTCAAACTGTGACCACAAGGCTGGAAGAGCTCCATTGTCTACAATGTCTTTGTATGATGGAGTGTTAACACTTATTATTATACAGGATTTATATAGCGCCAACAGATTGCACAGCGCTTTACATTATAAGTGGGGCTGGTAATTATTAAAATTTTCATGTTCGATTAATCAAATTTTTTTTAAATCGCTTAATAGATTAATTTTGATTAATTCTAATGCACATACAGATCCAACTTAATTGGCCTATACACATACAGCACAGCGATGAACTATACACATACAGCACAGCAATGAAGTAATAAAGTGAACTTGGATCACACTCATCCAGCACGTTATTCATCTCACGTGCCCCACTCAACATGGCCGCCGCTTGAGTGGGGCAACTTGGAATAATAACGTGCTGGATTAGTGTGATCCTAGTTCATTTTATCACTTCATTGCTGTGCTGTATGTGTATAGTTCATTGCTGTGCTGTATGTGTATAGGTCATTGCTGTGCTGTTTGTGTATAGGCCATTGCTGTGCTGTATGTGTATAGGCCAATGCCTTGGCTGGCGCTCGTGCAGAAAGTTTAAAAAAAAATTTAATCGATCAAAAAGATTAAAACGATCGAGAAATTAATCGTTAATTTGCACAGCCCTAATTATAATGAAGACATTACAATCGCAATACAATTCAAGACAAGATGGTAAGGAGGGGCCTGCCCCTGAGAGCTTACAATCTAAAAGGGGAGGAGCCAGTGATACATGAGGAGGGAGCTGTGTGGGGATGAATGGTTGAGCGGTTAGGTTGAGGTGGGATCGGCTTCCGGGAAGAGATGAGTCTTAAGGGATTGCCTAAAGGCAGTCAGAGTGGGAGATAGACGGACAGGTTGGGGTAGAGAGTTCCATAGGATGGGAGACGCTCTAGTGAAGTCCTGGAGGTGGGCATGGGAGGAGTTGATGAGGGAGCTGGAAAGCAGAAGCACTAAAACTGAGTAATTTGGAGGGGGCTCCTCATACTTTGGGGTATATATTGTATGTTCACGTTGCTTATATGGTTGCAGTGTAATAGACAGGATACGATATTCCATAACCAATCAGCAATCACACTTTGCTGTCCCCCCTCTTTTTTTGCCTTCCGCTGACCTGTTTTCAATGTATTTTCCTGCAGATGAAGGAATTGATGTCCGAATACGGGGGATAAAGATCAGGTCCTCCAAGGTGAGGGATTTGGGGCTCACGGCTGACATGTTCCTTCCCCCCAACCTGGTACGATACCCGCGACTGGAGGCCATCGACCCGGATGTCCTGTACAGGAGAGCCATAGTCCTCCAGAGGTCAGATGTTCCCCATTATCTCTTCTTGTATCCGATGGAAAATCCGAATCGCGTAGATTTTGGGCAATACATTTTTCTTTTTTTGTGGGGTGAGGAGCTCTGTTGGGTTTTTCTGCTATGGTGGTCCCCCTGGGGAGATTTACTCTTACTTGCTGTCATAATGAGAACAGTACCAGACAGAATGGAGGGAAAGTCTGCAACAGGGCCGCAGAGAGAGAGAGATCAAAGTCCGAATTCTTCTTCAGGTGGAGAGGAGCGCGGGATTCTTCATTGTGTATAATCCAGTCAACTGGCTTCTCTCATTGTCCTAAGACGTCTGTAGGTGGCCCTTAGCAAAGATAATTACAGGATGGGGAACAGAAGGGCCACTTGATGTATAAAAGTCCAGAATGGTATTTTATTTAATATTGCCAAGGAAAAGCCAACGCGTTTCAGGGACTGTGAGAGTCCTCCTCATCTAGCCCTGAAGAAGGGGGAGCCAAACAACTCCTGAAATGCGTTGGATTTTTATTCCTGTCTGTTACTTTTGTACATCATCCCTCACTTCCTTTCTGGTAAAACTGTTGTCACCAGGACAGGAAGTGAGGGGGGTCTCTCTAACAGATCCCCGAGAAGTGTTATAACTCTTCTCTACTCCACCCAGAACTAGAGGAAACAAAATATTTGGCTGACACTTTGTAAAGCACATTTCTTACATACCTTGGGGAGGTATATCTTGTGGCTGCATTGCATTGTTATTGTTCTCTGAAGGAATAGAGAGAAATTCAGGAGAACTCCATCCGTGACTATGCCTAGGCTGAGATGATGTGATCAGTCTGCTGCAGGCAGGAGGAAGCGTCTCCTCAGTCTCCCCTCCCTCCAGTGATCAGTCTGCTGCAGGCAGGAGGAAGCATCTCCTCAGTCTCCCCTCCCCCAGTGATCAGACTTCAGCATTGTAACAAGTCACAAGGCGAGGAGGCTACAGCAGGGGGCTGATCTATGTCAGACATCTGTGAACACAGCCAAGAACTTCATAGGCACCGGCATTTACATGATTGTGTCATCTCTGAGCCGACATCTCAGTCCAGGAAGTAGATGGAGACCCTGGGTGATGCCTGAACAAAGATGGCGCCGTCCTCCCGGAGAGAAAAGCAGATGAAGACATTGTCAGGGGGAGTTCTGTGATCTCTGTGAGAGGTAATCAATACCTGGATGTGTTACACTCGCATATTACTGAGCATGCTGTACTTCACATGGACGCACATATCTGATCTATAGGTCCACCTCTAACACGTTGGACCAGTTTGGTGCAGATATTAGGACGCTTTTATGCTCTAAATGGTCCCATTGGACATCTGAGATGAGAGCGCCGGCCCACCCCTCTATGACCATATATGGTAATGTAGTGTAGGTTGTGCCGGTCTGAGCACCGTGATTGGCCAGTCACCTCCTGTCCTCCTTCTCCAGGTTTGTCAAGCTTCTGGACAACGCCCTCCATCACCTGGTGCCCACCTGGGACCACAGCATCGGCACTTTCAGCCAGCTTAAGGTGAGTGTTTTTCGTGCCGTCTGCCTCCCAGCCCCCACACGTCCCACGTATGTGCGTCACGCTGAGCGCCCGTCTTATGTCTGTTCCTGAACGCAGCACATTAAGCAGTTCCTGTTGATGTCGAAGCGCCGCTCTTCGCTCATCACTCAGTGCTTGAAGGACTCCGAGACCAGCAAGCCCAACTTCATGCCGCGACTGTACATCAACCGCAGACTGGCAGTGGAGCACCGCGATAGCCCGGCATTAGACCCCACCTACAAGAAGACCGTGTTCAGCCAGGTGTGTGTGAGGAGGGGGGGGACCAAAGGGGAGATCTGCGGACAGCCAAGGCAGAACACAATAGGCTGGTCATCCACATAAAAAAACCCGCCCGATC
>NW_017309653.1:20625-22505 GCF_000935625.1 Nanorana parkeri | reverse complement strand
GGTAAGGGGGGCGTGGGGGGTTTTCCACCGCCAGAATACCCAATACTGCAGCTGATTGGCCATAGTCACTATTCAGCTGAGAATTTTCCAACCGGCTCCTTCCAGAAAAGATAAATACAAAATGGAGGGGGTGCCGCTGGGGGCCACGCTGTGGTCAAATTTCAGCCAACCCAGCAGGACTATTCAGCCGGTGTGTGTGGCCAGTCTTAGTCAAGTCAACAAATGTAACCGTTCTAAGTTGTAAGTAGAGGTGCACCGAAATGGAATTTTTAAAACCGAAATAAAAAAATTTTTAAAATAGAAAAAGAGATTGAGAACACAGAGTCCTCAATCTCTCTTTTTCTGTGTCCCCTGTTATCAATGAACAGGAATCCTCTATGAGTGTTCCTGTTCATTGATAACATGAGGATATGGCATGTTTACTATAACTACAATTATGAATGAATGGGGGTGATGTAGATCATAATCCTCAATTATGTCGGAGGAGAGATGCCGCAGCTCACAGCGCTCTCGTCCTGACTCCTGCAGCGCTCGGCGGCTGTCACTTTCTTTTCTCCCCGCTGGAACAGCGCCCAGCGGGGAGAAAAGAAACCAGGGATGACCCGATGTATCGGCCGAAACATGGCTCTTTCGGCATTATGCCAAAAGTGCCATTTTCGGCCGATATGTTTCGGCGGCCGATATATCGGTGCATCCCTAGTTGTAAGTATAACAATATAAATCCTTTTTGTTTTCATTTATTCAAACTTTCCTGATGTCAGGTGTACGAGGGTCTGAAGCCCACCGACAAGTCTGAGAAGCCCCTGGACTACAGGTCAGTCTGAGAATGAATCCAACAAACACTCATCTGCATTAGTAGCCAAGATTTCCATTCCCTTCATAGGACCCGGAAATCTAAACCTACGAGACCTGCAATACAATACACAGCGATACAGCCAAATAAATGTGTTTGGGAGACGGATTTTAGGTCACTTTTTAGGTTCTTGAAGGAAATCTGAACACTTGGGACGGGGTCACCAACCTTTTCCACATGTCATAGTCACAAGTACTAGATCACCCCAATTCCTGCACCTTCACCCCTCAGATCACCCCAATTCCTGCACCTTCACCCCTCAGATCACCCCAATTCCTGCACCTTCACCCCTCAGATCACCCCAATTCCTGCACCTTCACCCCTCAGATCACCCCAATTCCTGCACCTTTATACCTCAGATCACCCCAATTCCTGCATCTTCACCCCTCAGATCACCCCGATTCCTGTACCTTCACCCCTCAGATCACCCCAATTCCTGCACCTTCACACCTCAGATCACCCCAATTCCTGCACCTCCACATCTCAGATCACCCCAATTCCTGCACCTCCACATCTCAGATCACCCCAATTCCTGCACCTTCACCCCTCAGATCACCCCAATTCCTGCACCTCCACATCTCAGATCACCCCAATTCCTGCACCTTCACACCTCAGATCACCCCAATACATACAAACCCTCTACCTTTAGGAACACAAGGTACCCCTGTAGGCATGCAGCGTGGCACCTTCTGCACAGCACACCAGCATTCTCATCTGGGACAGGCTTTCAGTGACATCATGGAGGTGGGTGGTCCAGGCTGTGTAATTGACAGACTAGTGAGCTGCCAGTTTTAGACAATGGCAGTGGGCACCAGCACAGGTGACATCTCATGCCTGGGCCAAGGGCTGCCGACATCCAGCTTACAGGAAACTCAGAAACATGGGGAGAATATACCAACTCCATCCAAAGAAGGGCCCTGGTGGAGTCCAAAGTCAGGCAGAAGTGCTCACCACTCAGCTGGTGTGTGTGTGCGGTTTATAGATGCTTGTGCCGGGACTATCCCCCCACGGCGGAGCCTACCCCCCC
>NW_017309653.1:5549-20603 GCF_000935625.1 Nanorana parkeri | reverse complement strand
GCCCGAGCCCCCCCCCCCCATGGCCGGGCCCATCCCCCCCCATGGCCGGGACTATCCCCCCCCATGGCCGGGACTATCCCCCCCCATGGCCGGGACTATCCCCCCCCCATGGCCGGGACTATCCCACAGTCCTTTTTATTAGGAAGATAGTGTAATTTTTTCACATTGTGTTTCTCCTCATCCTGAATATGGATATTTGAAAACATTTTCTGCCTTGTGCCTTCATCTCACTGCTCATTACACAAAGCCACAAACTTTGCCATCACTCTCCAGCCTCTCAGTACTGCAGTCATGGGATCTAATAATGTTGTTTTGTGACCGCTAGGTGGCCGGTACGTTATGACCAATGGTGGGAATGTAAATTCATTGCAGAAGGGATCATTGATCAAGGTATGTTGAGCTTTCCCTATAGTTTAATAAATATGACAGTCTGAAGTAACATTTATTTTATTTTTTTAATATAAATTCTTTATTTAAAGGTTTTGCAGTGTTCACAGAAAGGGAAAGCATATACATGTATGACAGGTATTTGCCCACATAGGGCCAACATGAAGAATATGCAGCAGTGGTAGTACTATGCATACAAACATATAGAAAACATGAAGTTATTGGAGCAGATAGGAATGAGATTACACCCCCATGCTTGGTAGGACCATTGTCCAGAGCTTCACACAAAGAGGTACATTGAGTGAGTATTAAAGGAGCCAGTAGGGGTGTCCGCAGTCTGAAGTATATTGAGTTAGGTGTTTATGGAAATCTGCTCTCTGCCGTGACAGGGGAGGGGATGGATTCCCCCCTCCCCGCTCCGATTCGCCAGCGCTGACTGGCGGAACGGAGGGGGAAGGGGGCGGGTACAGCTGGCTCTGCCTCTAGATAGGCAGAGCCAGCTGTCACTCACGCAACTGGGCGGATCTCGACATCGATGTCGGGATCCGCTCCGGCTGCGGCGTCTCAGTATACCGCGAGCTGTAGCTCCCTATATACTGAGCCTAGGGTGACGGGAGGACGCTAGTTTGTGTCCTCTAAGGAGAACTATGGGGAAAAACCTTAACCCCATAGTTCTCCTATAAGATAACAAAGGAATCCATATATATTTTTAAGACAAACAAAGCTTTTACTGGTGATGTCATCCTGCAAAAAAATATTTTCTTTGGAAAGCAATCCATAAATAATAATAATGTCACTAAACTAAAACAAGACCTTTTTCTACTTTAATCATTGTCAGTTTAAAAATAAAATAGTCTTCCAGCAGATAAAACTTATAAGTGTTATTCTGTAATTTTGTCCCAATGGCACAAAAAATTATTCTGGGACAAGAATTACAAATTAAATAACAGAATTTTTTTTTCGATGTTGTATGTTGTAATGTGGCACTAAAAAGTTACACAAAGTAAAAATGGAAAAAAAGCTTAAATAATGATGCTCAGAATACTCGAAATACAAAAAAAACAGTTGGAATATAATAAAGGGGAAGCAGGAGTTAATTAGGGCCGATTTAATGTAAACTAAGTGTTAATAAGGGGTTAAAAGGGATCACATTTTATTTTAAAGAGCCCTTCTTTTTCCCTGTCAGGTTGCTTAATCTGACACCATGTGAGATGAAGCTCATCACTGATCAGCGGATGAATGAAATAGAGTAGATACAAAATATTGTATCTCTCTATCTCCCTCTGATCAATGTATATAAACAATGTTACTTTGTATCTCTCTATCTCCCTCTGATCAATGTTTATAAACAATGTTACTTTGTATCTCTCTATCTCCCTCTGATCAATGTTTATAAACAATGTTACTTTGTATCTCTCTATCTCCCTCTGATCAATGTTTATAAACAATGTTACTTTGTATCTCTCTATCTCCCCTCTGATCAATGTTTATAAACAATGTTACTTTGTATCTCTCTATCTCCCCTCTGATCAATGTTTATATACAATGTTACTTTGTATCTCTCTATCTCTCCTCTGATCAATGTTTATATACAATGTTACTTTGTATCTCTCTATCTCCCTCTGATCAATGTTTATATACAATGTTACTTTGTATCTCTCTATCTCTCCTCTGATCAATGTTTATATACAATGTTACTTTGTATCTCTATCTCCCTCTGATCAATGTTTATAAACAATGTTACTTTGTATCTCTCTATCTCCCTCTGATCAATGTTTATATACAATGTTACTTTGTATCTCTCTATCTCTCCTCTGATCAATGTTTATATACAATGTTACTTTGTATCTCTCTATCTCCCTCTGATCAATGTTTATATACAATGTTACTTTGTATCTCTCTATCTCCCTCTGATCAATGTTTATAAACACAGTATTTCGTTAGCAGCAGCTTCTACAGCTCCTGTATTTACACAGCAACTCCCAGCTGTCATTTTAACTGTCAGCTATTCCCAGCAAGTGCACTAGGGAGAGAGGGAGGAGGATGGGGTCGACAGGAGTAGGACATGACATATTACACACACCCTTATTAGTATAACTTGTCGGTGGAAATTACCCGACAAAACCAGCTGACACCTTTTACGTTTGTGTTTCCTCTTTTCTACAATTCATGGAAATCCTAGGCGGAGGATTTCGGGACAGCCTGGCTGATATTTCTGAGGAGCTGTGCCCCAGTTCTGCTGACTCCCCCGTGCCGCTGCCTTTCTTTGTGCGCACATCAAACCAGGTGAGCCATTGTTATTTATATCAACAATTTCATCTCAATCTGTCGCCACTTCGTTCTCCTCCCCTTCACCGCTCCCTCTCAGACTATGTTTATTTTATTTAGAAACTCTGCAGAGTACAGTCACATCAGTTTCTGTACAGAGGAGCTTACACTCTAATGTCCCCTCCCCCCACAGTCACATCAGTCTCTGTATAGAGGAGCTTACACTCTAATGTCCCCTCCCCCCACAGTCACATCAGTCTCTGTATAGAGGAGCTTACACTCTAATGTCCCCTCCCCCCACAGTCACATCAGTCTCTGTATAGAGGAGCTTACACTCTAATGTCCCCTCCCCCCACAGTCACATCAGTCTCTGTATAGAGGAGCTTACACTCTAATGTCCCCTCCCCCCACAGTCACATCAGTCTCTGTATAGAGGAGCTTACACTCTAATGTCCCCTCCCCCCACAGTCACATCAGTCTCTGTATAGAGGAGCTTACACTCTAATGTCCCCTCCCCCCACAGTCACATCAGTCTCTGTATAGAGGAGCTTACACTCTAATGTCCCCTCCCCCCACAGTCACATCAGTCTCTGTATAGAGGAGCTTACACTCTAATGTCCCCTCCCCCCACAGTCACATCAGTCTCTGTATAGAGGAGCTTACACTCTAATGTCCCCTCCCCCCACAGTCACATCAGTCTCTGTATAGAGGAGCTTACACTCTAATGTCCCCTCCCCCCACAGTCACATCAGTCTCTGTATAGAGGAGCTTACACTCTAATGTCCCCTCCCCCCACAGTCACATCAGTCTCTGTATAGAGGAGCTTACACTCTAATGTCCCCTCCCCCCACAGTCACATCAGTCTCTGTATAGAGGAGCTTACACTCTAATGTCCCCTCCCCCCACAGTCACATCAGTCTCTGTATAGAGGAGCTTACACTCTAATGTCCCCTCCCCCCACAGTCACATCAGTCTCTGTATAGAGGAGCTTACACTCTAATGTCCCCTCCCCCCACAGTCACATCAGTCTCTGTATAGAGGAGCTTACACTCTAATGTCCCCTCCCCCCACAGTCACATCAGTCTCTGTATAGAGGAGCTTACACTCTAATGTCCCCTCCCCCCACAGTCACATCAGTCTCTGTATAGAGGAGCTTACACTCTAATGTCCCCTCCCCCCACAGTCACATCAGTCTCTGTATAGAGGAGCTTACACTCTAATGTCCCCTCCCCCCACAGTCACATCAGTCTCTGTATAGAGGAGCTTACACTCTAATGTCCCCTCCCCCCACAGTCACATCAGTCTCTGTATAGAGGAGCTTACACTCTAATGTCCCCTCCCCCCACAGTCACATCAGTCTCTGTATAGAGGAGCTTACACTCTAATGTCCCCTCCCCCCACAGTCACATCAGTCTCTGTATAGAGGAGCTTACACTCTAATGTCCCCTCCCCCCACAGTCACATCAGTCTCTGTATAGAGGAGCTTACACTCTAATGTCCCCTCCCCCCACAGTCACATCAGTCTCTGTATAGAGGAGCTTACACTCTAATGTCCCCTCCCCCCACAGTCACATCAGTCTCTGTATAGAGGAGCTTACACTCTAATGTCCCCTCCCCCCACAGTCACATCAGTCTCTGTATAGAGGAGCTTACACTCTAATGTCCCCTCCCCCCACAGTCACATCAGTCTCTGTATAGAGGAGCTTACACTCTAATGTCCCCTCCCCCCACAGTCACATCAGTCTCTGTATAGAGGAGCTTACACTCTAATGTCCCCTCCCCCCACAGTCACATCAGTCTCTGTATAGAGGAGCTTACACTCTAATGTCCCCTCCCCCCACAGTCACATCAGTCTCTGTATAGAGGAGCTTACACTCTAATGTCCCCTCCCCCCACAGTCACATCAGTCTCTGTATAGAGGAGCTTACACTCTAATGTCCCCTCCCCCCACAGTCACATCAGTCTCTGTATAGAGGAGCTTACACTCTAATGTCCCCTCCCCCCACAGTCACATCAGTCTCTGTATAGAGGAGCTTACACTCTAATGTCCCCTCCCCCCACAGTCACATCAGTCTCTGTACAGAGGAGCTTACACTCTAATGTCCCCACTACACTCAAACACACAGCATGGTGAGATTTAGTAAAGGCATTTTTGCAGGAAATTGAGCCATGATTTATAGGGGTTTTTGCCTTCCTCGGGGTCATCTGTGGATAACTGTGTTCTGTTTTCGGAGGTTTTTCTTTCTTCTCTCTATAGGTTGGACTTGATGGACTTTTTTCAACCTATGTAAGACCCTGTCGCTATGCGCTTGATTTATACACAATTTGCAGAGCCACTTGCCCTCTGTATGTGTATGTGAACGGTTCTCGGCCTTTTGGCTAAGATCAAGTGTAGTATCTGTTCTTATCAGTTTTCAGGGAAGAAAGGCATCGATCCACTGGGACGGAGAGATGCTCGGTATTCCCTGATGTGATTGGTGGGTACTGGAGGGGCCTCCTTTCCTCCTGGGTTGATTCTGGTCCGGTTATGCCGGGCAGGAGGCTCTGAAGGTGCTAATGCCTCCTGAGAGAATGGGTGCGAAGCTTGGTCTGGCTCGAGGGTTCGGGGGCGGCAGAAGCCCGTGGTGTTGTGCCCCCTGGGGGTGGCGTCCCAGGGGTGCGCAGAAAGTCACTTGGGTATGGGACCCCACATGACTCACTGTGCACTTGGTCACACACCACATTGCATATTTTCTGCACTTCGCCTCCAAGACAGGCCTTATGGCTAGTCTGGGGCAATATTTGTGCACTGCGGCCCCTAAGGCCTGTCAGAGTGGTGCGCTGGCACTTTAGATTTATTTATGCACGCTATGCACGATTGGCACTTTTTTATTTTAAATTTTGACCCACAGATGCGAAAGGTGCAGGTTTCTTCGGGGCCTATTCCTGACGCTGGGAGGAGATTCTGTGCCTCGTAGGGGGTTCTCTGTCTCCTCCCACCCAGGAGGGGGGTTTCTCTTTGGGAGATCCCACTTGCCTAGTACTGAGGGGGACCCGCTCCGGCAGGTCCCCAAAGGAAATGGTCCACGGCCTTCGGGTTGGTGGACCACCAGTCTCAACCCCTGTCAGGAGCCTTGCGCCCCGGGGGGTCGGGAAAGTAGGTCCCTTCTTTCGAAGGACCTTGCACCCTTGTGCACGTTTTTGTGTGCTGTGATTTCACGGTTCACTTTTTTTGTTCACAGGGGGAAGTTTTGATGCACGTCCACGGGCTTAAAAAGAAAAAATGTGTATGTGAACGGTCATCATGTGTGAATACATGCACGGAGGAAGGTTCTTTCGTTTTTTTCCCTTTTACAAATAGAGTTAAATTTGAACTTTATCACCATTTAGATGAAGCTAAGGAGCATAGATAATAAATACTTCTTTTCTATGGTCCTTTGGCGCCATCCAGTGGCCATAATGCGATATTACAACCAGAACATTTACATTTCATAACGCTTGTAAAGGACAAAAACGAAAGAACCTTCCTTTGTGCGTGTGTTCACACAGGATGAACGCTCACAGATATTTGCAGGGGGAGCGGCTCTGCAAATTTTGTATAAATCAACCCCCCTATGTTTCTGAGGTGTAAGCAGAATCCAGAGTGCTCGGTGCAGATAGAGAGCTGTCAGGGATGTAACCCAGTGTCGCCCCCGTATCCATTTCTAGACCGGAGCTGGGCCCGGCACGTATTTAGATGAAACTGATTCATCAGCTTTATGGTCTTTACATTTTATGGAGTTCAGGAAGCATTGATGTATCAGGAGACGTTCACCTGTCACAGGAGTTCCAGCACAGCGCTGTGCTAGAACTCCTGTATTTGAGGTGACGGGGTCAATAAGGAGAACCTGTCACCTCCAATTGCTATCACACAGGGGCTTGTTATCTTCTCTGTGATAGCAATAAAGTTAGGTGAAAAGAAAATTAAATTGATGAAATAAAAAGTGATAAAGAAGTTTAGAAAAAATAAACAGTAAAAAAAATTAAAACTAACCCCGCCGCCATTCTCCATTGGTTGGCGGGGGGCGTATTGCGGAACCTGGCCTTGGGGCGGCAGGGAGAGTAAATCCGGCCCTGAGGAGACGTCTCGTACTTATCTCTGTCCGGGGGTCGTGTCTCTCCTATCTGACCACGCTGATATTTCTTCTCCTCCCAGGGAAACAGCAGTGGAGAAGCTCGGGACATGTACGTGCCCAACCCGTCCTGCAAGGATCTGGCCAAGTACCAATGGATCGGGCAGCTGATGGGCGCAGCTCTGAGAGGGAAGGAGTTCCTGGTGAGTGACGGTCATCGATTTAACCCCTTCATTACCCGGACATGATTCAGCGCTGTGATAGTCATCCATGTGACTCTGGAATGGATTTTATACCATTTTTTTTAGACAAATCGAGCTTTTGGCTTTCTGAGCGGCGTTTAATAACCGCTGGGGGGTTTTTTTGTTGTTTTTTTTTCATATAAAAAGGAAAAATGAGACCGAACATTTTAGTGGAAAAAAATCCTGTTTCCCTTATTTTCAGTAAAAATTAAAACGCCAGGACACTTAATACCCCATTCACACTGAGCGGCATGGTGAATCGCGTGTTTTACTGTGCGATTCCGTGCTGAGCAGCATTGCGCAATATTGAGCGACAGTGCACATTTTATCGCGCTAGGTAGCGCGACTTTTGGGGAGGGACTTAGTCGCTGCTACAGTGGGCTGTAACCAATCAACAGCGTTCTTGATGTGACATCATTCTTTCCTTCCATTTTGCAGTGCAAGGGTGACCCTTCTGTAGCGCGATGTCGTGCAATATCGCCGGTAATGCGCGACTTTGCGAGACACCATTGGGGCCGAATCGTGCGACATCCGCGGGAAGAAAGGGTCGCATACGAGCGACTAGCTACAGGCGACATTGAGCTGTGAGATGTGAACAGATCCATTGAAATGCATTGGACGAGCGACATAGAGCGATATCACGCGGGAAATGGGCGCGATTTCGGAGCGGAAATCGCGCGACAAACCGCTCAGTGTGAACGGGTTCTTGGAGAACCCATCTTTAAAAATCGGCACCCCCAAGGTGACCTCATTTTATTGCCACATGCCGGTACTTAGCGGTTTATAACACCGAGCGTGGGTGATGGCGCGCTGGATACATTGTTGTGCGGGTCATACACTGGAGGAAGTGAGTGAAGAGGTTAATGTACAGGTCACATGGAGTGGGAGGGTGGAGATGGAGGGGTTAATGTACAGGTCACATAGAGCGGGAGGGTGGAGATGGAGGGGTTAATGTGAAGATGTGCTGGACAAGAGAGGTGAAGGGGTTAATGTACAGGTCACATAGAGCGGGAGGGTGGAGATGGAGGGGTTAATGTACAGGTCACATAGAGCGACACACGCTGAAGATCAAAGGTGTAGGAGGGAAGGTAGGGGGTGAAAGGGTTAAAAAAAGATCTTGCAGTCAGTGGGAATGAATGAATGGATCGGCAGCTGCTGCTGACTCCATTCATTCATTCCCCATGTAGAATGAGTGCAGGTCTTGCTCTGGCCACAAGAGGGCAGAGGGCCTCCACCCTACACTGGGGGGTTGATTCTTTGTACGTCACGGTCCATACGGTTGGTCTCTTGACCCTTCTCTCTCTCTCTGAACCCGAATGATACTGACCTCTGTGTGCCCGCAGGTCCTGGCACTGCCCGGATTGGTGTGGAAGCAACTGACGGGAGAGGAAGTCAGTTGGAGTAAAGATTTTCCATCGGTGGATTCTCTGCTGGTGAGTTCTCTGTCCGAGAAACGTTCCGTTCCAGCCCAGACATCCAATATTATTGGTATTCCTCACCTTGTGCATGTAACCCTTTCATGACCAGAGGCCATTAATTCCTGAATGGTCAGGCCAGACGATAACTCTGTGACTGATTTGTACAGCTAAATAATAAACCTATATATACATTTATAGATAGATATACACACACGTACACATACATACACACTGTATATATCAGGGACGTGCGGTCAGGGGAAGCAGGTGGGGGGCGGAGCCTCACCTAAAATTATGGACGAAAAAGCTGCCAGCTTCAAGTCTGAGGCTGACAGCTTTTTCTCCATTCAGATCGGCTTCTAACAGGTTACACAGCAGGAAACCCCCCCCTCTCCCCACTGTGTAACCTGTCATGGACGGAGCGCTGGATGTTAATTACATGGATGAAGCGCTGCCCTTCCTCTTTCACACTAGCTTGGGGACGGGGCTTCATCAGGTGGGGGAGTGGCTTTGGACGACAGGGGGCGGGGGAATGCCTCACCCGGAATATGAGGTACCGCACGTCACGTTATTTTTAAATAGCATTTATTATATTGTCCTCCCGTTACCCTAAGGAGAACTATGGGGGAAAAGCCCTGACCCCATAGTTCTCCTTTTAACACATAGATTCTGACACTGTTTTATTATAGACTTTGTTTTATTTTATTACAGGCTGAGAAACGAACATAAATGTAAAAACTTCTAATGATTTTTTTATTTTTTTTAATACTGTAATTGAATCACATCAATAAAATGATAAACAGATCAATGCTGCCATATTCCGGGAGTGAGAGAGCACATAAACCCCGGATACCGATGGACAGGGAGTTGTCACCCTCAACAAGGACCTCCTGTGTGGCAGAAATCTAAAACGAGACAGAAAATCATTTTTTTTAGGACATTGACATGTTGGCACTTTTACTCATCGGATTTAAATCTTCTGTTTTGCATTTTTTAAACATCTTTTGTCCATTTGTCATCTTATAATAATGAAGAAAAAAACAAGAGCGGGACATTTCTAAAAACAGAGATGCAAATAAAACGAAAAATTGAAAGTTGTATACTTGCCTATCGGTAATTTTCCTCTCCTGACGCCAATACGTGGCAGCATACAATGGGGGCGGAGCCATACCCGTTGTATGCTGCCATGTAGGGTGTCAGGAATGGTCTTTATAGGTTCAAGATAACTGAGGCGAGTACATTTTGGCCTCGACATCAATGACGCCTGGTCATAAAAGGGGTCATTAGTCACATGACTTCCAGCTCTTGTGCACGATCTGATTGGTTGGGATTATAAGAATGGAGTCATCCTGTCCCCCGGGGGGCGCTCTTTCTTTCTCTCGCCTGTCAGGTTAAACTCCTGGAGATGATGGAACTGATGGATAAAGCGACGTTTGAGTTTAAGTTTGGCGGAGAGCTGACGTACACGACGGTCCTGAGCGACCAGCGCATGGTGGAGTTGGTGCCGGGAGGCAGCAACATATCCGTACACTACGAGGACCGGCTCGAGTTCATCAAGATGGTGCAGAAAGCGCGACTGGAGGAGAGCAAAGAGCAGGTGGGCTGCGTTCAATGTATCCGAGCCGTTGTGGTGAAACTATATATCTTGTTGGGTCACCTCTCTCCTTTTTTTTGACTTCCTGTCTGCAGTTTGTCATAAAAATATAATAAAAATCGGTCACCCCGGACTTCCTGTGTAAGGGTGACAACGCTGGCATTCTATATCCTGCACAAAGTGGCAGCGTTGTCACCCTGAATGCATGATCCCCCCCCTGCCAGACTACAAGATGATGTCCTGGCATGTCCATCACCTTAATCGCCTCCTTCCATAATGCCCACCAAGGCCCCAAGCTTCTGTGTGACATAGGACCCTCCCTCTTGGATCTGCTGCCAATCAGACCTGTGGTGGGCAGTCCAGAGGGAGGTTCCAGGATGTATCTATGCTTCTAATAATAGGATATAGTCTTGTAGTCTGCTGCAGGCAGGACTACAGAGGGGTGCAGGCATTACTATAGGGGGGGGGCTCCCACCAGTAGTCTGTCAGGGGCCCCATGATTTCCAACAGCAGCCCTGCGCACACCACATATTGCCACCCACCCACGTGAACACAGATCTGCATCTCCAGGCGGATTAATCAACCACGACTTGTCGATCATCGTCCGACCCCGCCCACTATACATCCAGCAGCCTATGGTGGGGTGTCCCTGAGACAGATGGGGGATACCCGGTGTCTGTGGCATAAGGTGGGGGTGACTGGCACCAGAATGGGAGGCTACATGGCTAAAGCTGAGTGGCAGGTAGGCTCCACGGGGCCCCATGATTCCTAAGGGTGGCCCTGGTTGTGGGAATGTGCGTCCGGGGTGACTATGCTGCCACTGCGTCCAGTGCGTGGAAGGTTGTTACCACTCTTGCCTATTATATTTTATACTCTGGGTATTGACATTGGCCCTGCGTCCCGCCCTGCATCTGAGCAGCCATGTTTTTTTTTTTCCCCCTCTCTCAGGTAGAAGCCATTCAGGCCGGATTGCTGAAGGTGGTTCCTCAGGCTGTGCTGGATCTCCTTACCTGGCAGGAACTGGAGAAGAGAGTCTGCGGGGACCCCGAGATCTCTGTGGAGGCCCTGAAAAAACTGAGTAAGTATGCCGGGGGGGTGGGGTGGGGTGTGGGTCCTCCCCCCTGTAATTATGGAGTCGGCAATGGCGGAATTGAATCTGATCTCCAGACATCGATGTATTTATATAATCAGCCTCGTAAAGGGCCTGCACATTTGTGCTGTGTACCAGAAACCTCTGGGATAGGTGGACTCCATCATCATCATCATCATCATCATTCAATCCCTCCCTAAGCATTCTGGGTAATCAAAGATGAGAGCACCACATGGAATGTCCCCCAAATTGTCCAGTATCCAAGCCCTGATGAAGGGAGACCTCTGACCCCCGGAACATGTTGTCCTTTTCTCCTGAATTCTTGTTACAAGCAATAAAAGATGATTGGACTTTGATCAGATGAGTGGAGCCCTCATCCTTGTTACCATTCTTCAGACCACTCCAAGGAACCCCCAAAGAGCAGCCTATGCGATCTTGATTTTACATGCCCCAGTTTCTCTTTGCTAGTACCGATTCACCTTTTGTTAGTGTCATGGACCCGCCCCCTGAATTTCAGTATGTAGACCATGGCAATGCCTGGGGCTCCCGGACATAGCATGGGCAAAGCTGATGGGAGGGCTGGTGGGCATTTAATACGGCCCCCTCAATAATGGCGCTGTGGGCGTGCTTCATCAGGGGTAAGGTAAGTGTTGCTGTGGGCACGGGATGTCCGCCGAGCTGAAACCGGTGGCCGGTGTGGTGGCAGCTGCCGCAGTCTCTGGAAAAAGGAAACCCAGAGGCATCAGAGTACCTGACAGTGACCATAGGAGGGCAATGCAGACCGAGATCAATGAGGAAGATCAATAATCGCTGGGAGGCCTTGTGATCAGACCTTTCATCAGCAATCTTCCCATAACATTATCTCTGCATTTATAGGAATTGTTATTTACCAGTAAGATCCTCCTCCCTTGCGGACACATCCAGAGGCCCCGAGGCTCCTGCTGGGTGCCGCCATCTTGGATGTGATGTTAGCAGACTCAGAGCTGTCACTCAACTTCATGGCAGTCCCCTTCACTCCTCCCCTGCATAAAAGGTTATGTAGGGAGGTGAGGGAAGGGGCGGAGGAGCTTGGCCAGCGCAGACTGGTATTAGACACTCCCAAAAGAGGAGGGGCCTATACCATGCAAGAAGGGGGAGGGGACTGTGCTAAGGAACTAGAAAAACAAATGGCAAAAAGCCCAACCTCCCTTAAAGGCACAGGGACGCACAAGGGAGCCCGCACATCACAACGGCAGCTGAGACACCCCCCCCCATTTGTCACTGCACCAAATAAGTCAAGCAAAACAATTGATGAGTGCATTTTCCATTTGTTTTGCTTGACTTGGCGCAGTGACGCATGGGGGGGGGGGGGTCTCAGCTGCCGTTGTGATGTGCGGGCTCCCTTGTGCGTCCCTGTGCCTTTTAAGGAGGTTGACAAACCTGCACCCAATTTTATCTACTGCCCCCATGTGCTCCGAGATGGAGACTCTCTCATACCTCCTCATGTGTCACTGGCCCCTCCCTTTTAGATTGTAAGCCCTCAGGGGCGGGGCCCTCCTTACCATCTTGTCTTGTGATTTGTAATGTCTTCCTTTATATTGTACAGCGCTG
The DNA here is from genome assembly GCF_000935625.1 of Nanorana parkeri. Classification (NCBI taxonomy): domain Eukaryota; kingdom Metazoa; phylum Chordata; class Amphibia; order Anura; family Dicroglossidae; genus Nanorana; species Nanorana parkeri. The sequence goes on along the minus strand of NW_017309653.1, from coordinate 7,923 downwards.
CGCACACTGTTGGCGCTATATAAATCCTGTTTAATAATAATTTAGAGTTAGGAGCGCACTATATAGAGGTGCCTCGGCGCGGCTGTGCGGCTTTCACATATTCTGCAGAAGACTTCTGTTTTTAACTTTAGCGGCCAGACAAGTTTTTATCGCGTGCTGGCCGGTGGGTGGGCCGGGAAACTTTTTGCTGTTGGGCTGGGGAACTGACTCTTCCTGGAGTAGTCACATGTTCTTGTCCAGTGGTGGCGAACCTCGGCACTCCAGCTGTTTTGGAACTACAAGTATTCGGCTGCATGATCTTCTTTGTGTCTCTTCTCCGTCTCTCCAGCCAGGTTTGAGGATTTGGGTGCGACGGACATCCGCGTGCAATACTTCTGGGAGGCTCTGAACAGCTTCACGAATGGTAAGTCACGCGGTCTGTGTGCCGGCTGTACAGCGGGAACGATGTGCGGATTTATACTTTGTAAGGACAAATGTATATGGACCCCTCCAAATGATGGAGGTCAGGGGCCTCCAGTGACGGTTCCGGTGATCCTCCATCATACAAAGACATTGCAGACAATTGTGATCTTCCAGCCTTGTGGTCACAGTTTTGGTGAAGACCCTTTTCTGTTCCACCATGACTGTCCCGTGTGTACAAAGCCAGCTCCATAAAGACATGGTGTGACCAGTTTGGTGGAGGCCAGTCAAGTTCCACTTCACCAGAGCCCCGGCCTCAACCCTATGGAACATAGGTATGCCATAAGAATTATTGAGTTGAGGTGCCCAAAGCCGGCTCCATACAGACATGGTGTGACCAGCTTGGGGTGGAGGAACTCGAGTGTCCTGTACAGAGTCCTGACCTCAACCCTACTGAGCGCCTTTGGGATGAATTGGAACACCGATTGTAAGACCAGGTCTTCTCATCCAACATCAGGACCTGACCCTACAAATGATGGAGTTCTGGGGCCTCCATCATACAAAGACATTGTAGACAATTCTGATCTTCCAGCCTTGTGGTCACAGTTTGGTGAAGACCCTTTTCTGTCCCCCCCCTCCCATGACTGTCCCCTGTGTACACAGCCAGCTCCATACAGACATGGTGTGACCAGCTTGGTGGAGGAACTCGAGTGTCCTACACAGAGCCCCGACCTCATCCCTACTGAACACCTTTGGGATGAATTGGAATGCTGATTGTGACGCAGGTCTTCTCACCCAACCACAGTACCTGACCTCACAAATGGGTATATATTCCCAAAGACACACTCCCAAAATCTTATTGAAGGTTGTCCTAGAAAAGCGGAGGCTGGTATAGCCACAAAGAGGTGGCCAACAGTTTTGGTGAAGGCCCTTTTCTGTTCCACCATGACTGTCCCCTGTGTACAAAGCCAGCTCCATGCAGACATGGTGTGACCAGCTTGGGGTGGAGGAACTCGAGTGTCCTGCACAGAGTCCTGACCTCAACCCTACTGAAGACCTTTTGGGATGAATTGGAACACCGATTGTGAGCCCGGGTCTTCTCATCCAACATCAGTACCTGACCTCACCAATGGGACAAATTCCAAATGATGGAGTTCTGGGGTCCCCAGTGAAGGTTCTGGTGATCCTCCATCATACAAAGACATTGTAGACAATTGTGATCTTCCAGCCTTGTGGTCACAGTTTTGGTGAAGACCCTTTTCTGTTCCACCATGACTGTCCCCTGTGTACAAAGCCGGCTCCATACAGACATGGGGGGACCAGCTTGGTGTGGAGGAACTCGAGTGTCCTGCACAGAGCCCTGACCTCAACCCTACTGAACGCTGATTGTGAGCCCGGGTCTTATCCAACATCAGTACCCGACCTCACCAATGGGACAAATTCCCACAGACACCCTCCAGAATCTTGTGGGAACCCTTCCTAGAAGAGTGGGGGTTGTTATAGCCGCAAAAGGGGACCAACTATATATCAATGGCCATGGGCGGTGAGGGACTCCATATCAATGGCCATAGGGGAGGGGAGGGGGGACGACGACACAACTCCATATCAATGCACATGGGGGGATGAGGGACTTCATATCAGTGGCCATGGGGGAGGGGAGGGGAGGGAGGACGACGACACAACTCCATATCGATAGACAAGGGAGGGGGGCTGGCTGTGGGACTCCATATCAATGGCCATGGTTGGTTTTGGAATGGGATGTGCACATAGGATTGATGGTCAGGTGTATACTGTACATTAGAAATTAAAATTTTCTCCTGCAGAGGACCGCAGCCGCTTCCTGAGGTTTGTCACCGGCCGGAGCCGCCTTCCAGCTCCCATCTATATTTATCCGGATAAATCGGGGTGAGTAGGTGTCGGAGGGGTCTCCTGGGCAGGGAAGCAGGGGCGAGGTTCTCACAAGGACCTCCACAGA
>NW_017309653.1:3737-4608 GCF_000935625.1 Nanorana parkeri | reverse complement strand
TCACTCCTTTTCCCAGCAGCAGTCCGCCCCGAGAGAACAAGTAGCCTGGAATATGGCATCCCCGGCATCACTTTTATGGCTGAAGGGATGCTGGGGGTGCAAATGTTTCCTATTACAGCATGGGGACCGGTCATGTGATTATAGTAAAGCAGGCCCTCCTACCTGGCACTCATGTTTAAGGAATTCAGCAAGTGACCCGGGAACGGCTTATCTCAATATCTGCAGAGCTGAAGCCATTGCAGTGTGAAGAGCTGGAGGGGGAACCTGAAATATTCCAGCCGGCATTTCTAGTCTCTCCTTCTGAAGGTTCACTGACCCGGAACAAGTATAGAGAAATATGGACTAGTCTCTGGCTTTCACTTGCCGCTTGCTTGTTCCAGGTTTGTGACGCAATGCAGCCAGGCAGCCTGAAAGAAGGACGGGCATCGCAGCGCCGCACTTCTCGCATGAAGCCGGTCATTTAAAAGCTGGAGTGTCACCTTTTATGTTTCTTATATTCCGCAGCTCTACAGACTCCCTCCCCGAGTCCTCCACATGTTCCAGCACCTTGTACCTACCAAACTACCCCAGGTAAGTGATCACCGGCCACTATTGGCCTCCGGGGTCAATCAATGAATCAGTAAAGTCCGGCACTCGTAGGATGTGCCGCATTGCTGGATGTTGCTTCATATATATATATATATACACTGATTACATTAATACAATGTATATACCCCGCCCCCCCAGCCGGACATGTTCCACCTTTCCCTGAACTTCCCGCCATTCAGGTGCTGATGGGAATCAGAAGAGTGAACGTCACGCAGTATAAAATCCGGATTTATTCATTTAAAAACATCCCAAAATAATCCAACGCATACTTATAGTGTTTACC
>NW_017309653.1:1927-3392 GCF_000935625.1 Nanorana parkeri | reverse complement strand
GCGCTGGTAAGTGTGTGTGTGTGTGTGTGTGTGTGTGTGTGTGTGTAGTGCTGACTTGCATTATAATGCATTGCTGGGACTTGTAGTCCCGCATAGCTGGTGGTATTCTGCATTGCTGGATGATGATTATAAAGCAATGCAGAATAGCACCAACTATGTAGGACTACAAGTCCCAGCAATGCATTATAGTGGGGGGGATGCTGGTGGTATTCTGCATAGCTGGCTTTTATTATAATGTATTTCTGGGACTTGGGGACACACGCACACCTTCGGGGGGGACACCTTCATGGTTTCTTGCACCGGGGGGGCCCTGAAGGTTCTAGTTACGCCTCTGCATATATGCCAAAACCAACATTCTTCGGATTATTCCTTTACAAGTGAATGGAATTTTCTCATCTCTTCCTGTAATATTGAATTCTGGCCACTAGGGGGTGATAAAGGAGCATTGGAAATGTATTCTCGGTGCTCCTCGGCGCCATCTAGTGGCCAGAATGGGATATGACATGAAAAATAAAATACATTTGCCTTCTGAAGCAACAACTAAAGAACGTTCATTTTGGCATATATCTGCTCAGACCGAACATTCACCGACATTCAAAGAAGAAAGGACGCTGTGGGTAGTTTTCAATTAGACCCCTATGTAAGAGAAAACCGGAAATACTAATCCCGCCAGGATCTCCCGCCTCTCTCAAGACTCCGCCCCTCCGTTACACTGCAGACGCGTTTCATCACTGAGGACTTTTCCTACAGAATATGTCTGACTCTTATTATAAACAGGACGTAACATGGCGGGTTGTTGGCCGGGGGAGCGTCCAGTTTCCTGTGGGAATCGGAAGGTTTTTCTATCCCCGGTGCAACAGGTTGGGTACAAAAAAGAAAAACTAATGCAGCTGCCATATTCAAGGACTGAGGAGCTGCAATATAAGACACCAGTGGTGTCACAAGGGGGGGCGGGGGGGTGTGGCCCCCACCGGGTGACACCATCAGGGGGAGTGACACCACAATGACTGACAGGTGTTTTGGTGTCACCCCCTCTGAAAAGTCGAGCACTCGGTCATGGACGAGAGAGGAGGGGACCCAGTGGCATACTTCCTCTCTTTGCCAGTGTCCATTACCAAGATGGCCGCTGGCATTTAAGCGCAAGTGACGTCATTGCGCATGTGTGTAATGATGTCACCCGTGTGTGTGTGATAACATGCCACTGGGTGACATCTTTGTTCTTGGGTTCATATACACCTTAACCTCTTGCCGTCCGCCCGTAGTAAAAAAACGGACGGACGGCACTGCTGCATCTGCGGGTTGCCGTCTCCAGACGGCAATTTTTTTCTGCTCGCGCGCGCCCCCTAGCGGGCACGCACGGGCAGAAAAGACCCGACAATGCACACACCCGGTACCGGGTGTTTCACATATAGGCGATCGGCGGGTCCATAGCCCGCCGATCGCCTATATGTGCTCGTTCGCGGCA
>NW_017309653.1:0-1687 GCF_000935625.1 Nanorana parkeri | reverse complement strand
ATCAGCTTCTTTTGGGGTCCATAGGTGATATTAGGGGTCCTAGAGACCCCTAATATCTCCATAAAGAGGACCTGTCAGTGTGCCTTTGCTATTATATAGGGGGTTACCCCCCTATATAAAAGAAATAAAAAAAAGTGAAAAAAAAAAAAAAATATAAATAAAAAAAAAGAAAAGTAACACATAAAAAAATAAAATAAAATAAAAGCCACATATAAAAAAAGGGGAAAAAACCCCCCCAAAATGTTTAACTCCCCCACCCCCACGTTTACGCGCCTATAAACGTAAATACGCGTCCGGTGCCCCAGCGCGCAAAAATTACAATTGCGCTACACATGTTACATATCGCCGCGAACGTCGCAGTGAGAGCAATCATTTTCGGGCCATCAATCACTGATAACACTAAACTGATGAGCGGTAACAGCTTTTAAAGCGTCGCCTATGGCCAATGTTGGGTATTATCGTTTTTTGAGGTTTCGCGCGCGCACGCAATTTTAAGGCTTGACATGTTTAGTGTCTTTTTACCCGACGTGACCCCATCTTTTATATTTTACCAAAAAATTGGGTAATAATAAATGTTTTATCATTTAATATAGGGGAAACTGTTTTTTTTTTTAAATTTCGGTAATTTTTCCTTAATATAGTAAAAAAATAAAACCCCCAGTGGTGAATAAATACCACCAAAAGAAAGCTCTATCTGTCCCCAAAAAAGGGTATAAAATTAATTTCAGTACAGCGCTGCATGACGGAATAAATGTCAGTTAAAGTACCGCAGCGCTGAATACTGAAAAATAGCCGCCACAGGAAGGGGGTTTAACACCGCGGATGTCAACTGGTTAATTACCCGCAATCCTCCTTTTGTATTCCGTTCCCTTCACCTCCTGCACACCAGCTGAAACTTCCTCCTGCCTTCGAATGAACTTGCTGCCCGGAGATGATCATTTATAAATGTGATTTCATTGTATACGCGCAGCATCTGTGCCGTGTGTCATGTGACTTGTATGTTGTCTTTCAGCGCCAAGGTCTGCGAGGAGAAGCTGCGCTACGCCGCGTACAATTGTGTGGCGATCGATACGGATATGAGTCCATGGGAGGAGTGAGGGGGCGGGGCCGGGCGTGTCATCCTCGTCCTGATTTCCGGGGTCCTTATTTATCTGCATCTTGTATACAATGTAACAACTGCATGAAATGAAGAGAACCTGTCATCCCGCCTCCCCTCCCCCGGAGCGCTGTGTGCGTCTCATATACATGACGGCGTGTTTTGAATGATGACATCATCGGGCTGCTGATTGGCCGATCCCTCTCCATTCCTTTCCCTCATTGGTGGGATTTTTTCTGGGTGGCGCAGAGGAAGTCTTGTCCTTGACGCGGGGAATACGTCGTATACAGATTGCGTCTTCACGCGTTTTATTATACATACATGTCACGTGACACTCCAACCATGGACAACGGCCCGGACGCACCCAGAAGCAGCTGTACTGGAGGACGTGACCTGCGGGGGGGGGGAGGAGTCATCGGGGACTCGGCACTGCGGGAGATGAGAAACCCCAATACATGTAAAATGATCCAAAATAAACAAATTCACAAATAAAGAAACACGTCCGACAGCCAATGAGAGCGCGAGAAAGTATAATATGTATATGACTGGTGAGGTCAGATAGGAGACTGAAGGCGAGGACGGAGGTCAGAT
>NW_017309652.1:53119-54039 GCF_000935625.1 Nanorana parkeri | reverse complement strand
TATGTAACTATGTAACTATGTAACTATGTAACTATGTAAGCAATAAGTGAGTGTGGGCTGATTGAGTCCCATAGAAGGAGGAGGCAGGTTGTATGGGGAACCGAATCTTCTATGATGGAGAGCTTAAGGACCACCGGGAAAGTGTAACCTGGCGGGATGTGGTGAGGCGGTCTGATAGGAACCTGGAATCCAGCACCACAGAGCTGCCTCAGACCAGAAGAGAATTATTATGTGATGCAGAATAATTGCGGACGGTGTCTGGGAGGGTTCAGTCCCTCGGTGTGTGTGCTCAGCATTATTCCAGCGCAGGTCTATCCAGTGCACAGCATGATGATGTCTCCCCTCTGAAGCCGCCTGCCTGGTGGTGGCCATGTCCTGTCTATCCCGATGAGAGGGTCTCCCTCCATTGTGCTGGGAATACAAGTCTTTCATTCTCATCCCCTCTCTGCTCATCATTTCTCCTCCCTGCTTGTGTGCCGCATCCTTCCTTCCATCCTATAGACAAGCCCCGAAGAGGACCTGTCTGAGGATTGTGCTAAGCTACAAGAAGGAGATGAGATGTCCTCAGTGAATGGTGATGTGAGATGACAGAACGCTCAGCTCCCTGATAGCTGCACACAGCATCATCCTGAGGTAAGTGATTGATTGTCTGTAGCAGGCTGTGTGCTGTGCGGTGTATATATACATGTCTATTGTATATATATATCATTTCCCCGGTGGTCCTGGCACACACAGCTGGAGATTGAGCCTAAGTGCACCGGAGATCAAGCCTTACACGTTACCAAAATGTAGGACATGAAAAATATGTTCCTGATGATCCCCAAGGTGCCTCACCGTCTATTCCATTGCCCCCCCCCTCTCTCTCCCCCTCTCTCTCTCCCCCCCATCTCTCTCCCCCCATCTCTCTCCCTCTCTCTCCT
>NW_017309652.1:49181-53067 GCF_000935625.1 Nanorana parkeri | reverse complement strand
CCTCTCTCTCCCCCCCTCTCTCTCTCTCTGTATATATATATATATTACACACACAGTGATCTCTGTTGCAGGTGTTGCAGGTAATGATGGCCGGAGTTCCCGTTGTTCCTCTCGGTCTGGAATGTCTTCTCCAGGTGAGACGTTCTCTCTCTCAGTGTATCACGATGTATTGTTTGGATCTGTGTAGCATGCAGAGGGGCCAAACCTGCTCTCCTCATCAGCAGAGTCAGGAGGAGGGGTGTACAAACTTATGCAAGTTTCTGGTATCTACAATTGTCAATATTTTACTTCCACTCCAAAAAAAACAACAAAGTGCAACCTGGTAAATCTTCCCCCGACCTTCCGACTGACCACAGCCCTGCAAGACTTTCCTAATGACCACTTCCCATGCTCCTCTACTCTTCACCGAGAGCCGACCTGGCTTCCTCTGTCCCTATAGTTCTCTATGGTAACACAAACACCTCAATGATTCAATACCTGTCAGGGAACCGGGGGTGTTACCTCCCCCGCAGGGTCAGCGGGCACGGCGCAGGGTACGGGTCTCCCTGCTGCCTGGCAGAACCACAGGCACCCGGTTGCTGATGCGCTTGCGCGACGGGCGCAATACACAGGCTGCGCGCGCATCCCCAGAAGCGTGCGCATAGTCGGGTCGCCACCTTTTCTTCGAGCGAAACCCGAACACTCAAGCGACGTGCGGACATTTTTTTGGGAGAACGAGTCGCGGCTTGTGCATATGTAAATATCACAGTGGAGACTATTTTCAGTGGGGGGAAGGGGGGGCAGTAGCCCCTATCTTAATTTTGGTTGCCCCCTGTCTGCCTCACATCTTGTGTCCGGGTTTCTGCCGCCATGAAAACCCGGACACAGCATTCAAAACCCGGGGGAATCCTGTGCAGGTGGCAACCCTAGCGCATAGCGCGCCTTCGCCCGTTTAGGCCTCAGGTGTGGGCCTTGCCGGGGGAGGTTCCTAGCCCACACATACCACCTCTCGCCTGCCATTGGCTCTCGGGGAGAGAAGCCTCCTAGTTGCCTCGGTGACAGGGGGGGGCGGACTCACACCCCCTGGCTATAAAAACCTGGCCAGAGTTATTCCACCTTATGGTGTGACCGACGAAGCTCCCTTCCCTGTGCGCCTTACTGCCTGTTTCCCGAACCCTCTGCTGACCTCCCGTCTACTGACCTTGGACCGACCACCGCCTCTGACCCTTTGCTGCCCGCCTCGACCCTGACTACCCCTTTTGGATTGCCCCTTTTGTACCTTGCCTTCGGACCTCTCAGGCTGCTTCCTGCCAGCGGGTTTCCTCCACGCTGGCGCGTCTGATAGCGCCTGACAATATTGGAAATGTCACGAAACATAAAACTTTATTCTACAGCACTGCTAAAAGCAGGGGACCTCAGCAGGGGACCATAAGGTTATTCCACCTTATGGTGTGACCGACGAAGCTCCCTTCCCTGTGCGCCTTACTGCCTGTTTCCCGAACCCTCTGCTGACCTCCCGTCTACTGACCTTGGACCGACCACCGCCTCTGACCCTTTGCTGCCCGCCTCGACCCTCCCCCCCCCGCCCCCATAAGGCCATAGAGGTCCCACATGACTGTGATCATGAGCCAGATTCACATCCGATGGAAGCGGACAGATCTCCTCGTGTACGGAAGAGAGAAACCAACTAAGAATCCAAGGAGAACTTTTCAGTCTGCCCAGCAGGTGGCGCTGACAACCACAGCATGTTACAGGGTATAGACTGGAGAGGAAAGGTCATGGTTGGCCCTTGTGTACTAGGGATGAGGTTTCGGGTTTGCCGCTACCATGGGTGCGGTGTTGATAAGGATTTGTTTTCACGTTTGGGGTGCTCGAGGTGCAGCGTTTGCTTGTTACTGACCATCCGTCCTTGGAGCTGCCATGTGCTCACAGCACGCCGCTGCATCCTTAAAGGGGAAGTATGAGGCGAGTGATTTTCACCTCAGCCCCATAATCTGAGCCGACCTGTGACAATGAGACTGTCACAGGTCGGCTGAATAGATCGGGAAGTGAGCGAACACATGCCGGCGCTTGCTCACTTCTCGATCTATCCCAGCAGAGAGCCGTGACTGTCACTCACGACTCCCTGCAGGGATTCCTCCGATCCTCTAGCGCTGACTGGCGGAATGGACGGGGGAGGGCACAGCTGGCTCTGCCTCTAGATAGGCAGAGCCAGCTGTCACTCACGCAGCTGGGTGGATCCAGACAGTAATGTCGGGATCTGTTCGGGTGCGGCGGTCTCAGTATACCGCGAGCTGTAGCTCTCTATATACTGAGCTTAGGGTGACGGGAGGACGCTAGTGTGTGTTCTCCCGTGACCCTTAGGAGGACTATGGGGGAAAGCCCTGACCCTATAGTTCTCCTTCAAGAAAAGTGCATGAACAGTGTGCACCTAAACCACCTCACATTATTTCACTCACACTCGCCCCACCCCATAGAGGAAATAAAAGTTGGGCATATACCAGTTAGACCTTTTATCCCGTACAACCACTGTACTGCTGCTGGCTGGGTTTATACTACTGTATCATTAGTGGTCTCCTAATGAGAGTTTGATAGATTTTGGCCAGCAACAGGAGATGTATGTATCAGTGACGTCAGGGAGAGCCGCAGCTTCTCAAACTGAGATGAATCAGATGGAGGAGCCGCTGCTGTGTGTGAGCCAAGCTAATTGTACAAGAAACAAATATATATATAATCCAGATACGCTCTGACCGTGTTGGGCTGTCTGTAAAAATTGTATTTTCCGTACACCACCGCCCAATAATCGACTATAAATAGTATTACAATCAATAAAACCGGCTCTTCCATTCTACATACCGTGCTTCAAGCAGTCCAAGCTCCCATTCGCAAGGTCACGTGACCATCATAATCATATATAAGCTCGATGGGGGGATGGTGAGAATGATATGGCCGGGTGCTATGTCAAGACCGGATCCCTAAATCACATTCTATAAGTGGTATTCCATATTGGCATCCTCGCCATTGGGGTGTGAAATTATTGTAGAGCCCTCAGCACCTCCCAGCAATCGCATCCTCAATAGTATCTGCCATGGGATGCTGATTGTCCATCGCCAAGTGGTTTGTGAACTGACCAACGGTATCTCATGGATGGACCCAAATAAACTTGGAGATTCAGCATATTGTAAGGGAGATCCCTCTGTTATATTTCCTTTTGGAGGGTTTAGGTGTCTATGACCGCTCGGTACGGTGCAGGTAGACCTCAGGTCCCGGTGGATGGTGGACAGGCTAGAGGTGACCACGATGGACCTCAGGTGTCTTTGAGGGTGTACAGTGGGCAGTCCTGGTGATGGTGGACAGGGTAGAGGTGACCACGATGGACCTCCGGTGTCTTTGAGGGTGTACAGTGGGCAGTCCTGGTGATGGTGGACAGGGTAGAGGTGACCACGATGGACCTCCGGTGTCTTTGAGGGTGTACAGTGGGCAGTCCTGGTGATGGTGGACAGGGTAGAGGTGACCACGATGGACCCCCGGTGTCTTTGAGGGTGTACAATGGGCAGTCCTGGTGATGGTGATGGTGGACAGGGTAGAGGTGACCACGATGGACCTCCGGTGTCTTTGAGGGTGTACAGTGGGCAGTCCTGGTGATGGTGGACAGGGTAGAGGTGACCACGATGGACCTCCGGTGTCTTTGAGGGTGTACAGTGGGCAGTCCTGGTGATGGTGGACAGGGTAGAGGTGACCACGATGGACCTCCGGTGTCTTTGAGGGTGTACAGTGGACAGTCCCGGTGATGGTGATGGTGGAAATATTGATGAACTCTGATACATTTTTCTGTTCTTGTTTCGCAGGCCAGTGAACTCTACGTCAAGCAGACATGTAAGTTGTTTATGTCTTGATGACACTTCAA
>NW_017309652.1:42903-49159 GCF_000935625.1 Nanorana parkeri | reverse complement strand
CCCCACTGCCCACATGCAGGCCCGGATTTCCCACAAGGCCACAGAGGAGAGCAGAGCAGCCAATAAGGCTTGCTCTGGGCTGCTCCTGCCCTCCAGGCAATCACTGGAGGGCAGGAGCAGTGATGCACGCTGGGAGAAGAGATAAATGCTCAGTGTGGCTGATGCAATGGTCTCTTCCCTCCCCCAGGGTCCTCCTGGGGGCAGGTTGCTGCAGAGAGAGAGACTGAACTGGCTAGGCCTAAGCCTGGGGTCTAGCCTGGAATCCAACTGACACTGGGGTCCCGAGTCTGGAGGCAGAACGGGATTCCCCACAAGGCCACCGAGGCCCGGCGCAGAGGGGCGTCAGCTGTGTCCTTGTGGGGAAGTTCCGGGCGGTACGTTGCCCTCTCTACATTTAGTCCTGTTTTGCACAAGCCGAGCTAAATGTAGAGTGAGGGAAGCTGATTGGTTGTTTACATGTCATCTCGGCGATGTCACTGAGATCACATGTAAAAAGTCTGCAGCCGGTCCGTCCGTCCTCTCTGCCGCCGAATCTCTCCTCACTGCAGTGAGCAGAGCGGCGGAGGTTAAAAGTAACCCTGCCACTCCGTGTCTACAGTGATTGAAATAATTAAATAAATAAAAAGTGATAAAAAGTTTTAAAAAATAAAGAAACAGTAAAAAAAATTGAAACTAACCCCCGCCGCCCCGCCATCTGGTTGCCATTCTCCATTGATGGGAGGGAGGGGTTGGCGGGGATTGGGGCGTATTGCGGAACCTGGCCTTGGGGCGGCAGGGAGAGTAAATCCGGCCCTGCCCACATGGCCAGTGTCCCTTATTGGCCCTTCATTGGCGCATTGCTAAACTCCCGGAAAACCTATAGCGTTTCCGCATCAGTGAAATAAAGAAGAACTCTGGTCTGAAAACATTCCCTCCACTTTCCGATGCTGGAGCTGTTTGGACCATGAATCCAGAGTATCCTGAGGTCACATGCTAAGCAGGTCATACAAACATTCAGTTCATACAAGGCATCTATGACTTGTGTCCTTCAGCCCCAGCAGGAGAGATTGCCACGGAAATGTATTCTGGTCTATAGAGTGATTGCCACCGTATGATATGTAGAAATGGCGGGTGAGGGGACCCTGCCGCATAGTGACAGATCGTGTGTCAGCTGATTCTTGAAGTCACATGTCCTCTCTCATCGCTAAATTCTATCATTTCAGGGAACAGCGCTTTTCAGAGCTACTGTACCTATGACTTGCTTGACCCTGATGGCAACCTTCTATATGAGGCCATTGAGCAGCAGGAATTTTGTGGCCCCCGCATGGATATAATGGTGAACAACCCTCAGGGATATAATGTCCTTAATCTCCTTGTGCCTTCCAATTTCTGCACCTGGGATGCCGAGGTAATCAGACTCAAGACACAGACTGATGGGGGATATCTTGCCCCTTAAGTCTGGGGAGATACAAGACATGGACCCCTAGGACTGAGGACATAGAACACACTAATTTTTATGAGAACTGGGAATACACAAGACAAGCAACAGTAGGGGATAAAAGATATGTGTCACTAGGACTGGAAGAATACAATACATGAACCCCTAGGACTGGGATGATACAAGGTACACACCACTAGGGCTGGTGAGAGACAAGGCATATGGCCCCAAAGACTAGGGAGAAACAAGACATGGGTATCTAACATTGGAGAAATACAAGGAATGAACCCCTAGGACTGGGATGATACAAGGTACACACCACTAGGGCTTAGGACAAACAAGGCATGGCCCTCTAGGATTGGGGAGATACAAGACATGGACCTCTAGGACTGGGGAGATACAAGACATGTACCTCTAGGACTGGGGAGATACAAGACGTGTACCTCTAGGGCTGGGGAGATACAAGACATGTACCTCTAGGATTGGGGAGAGACAAGACATGGGCCTCCAGGACTGGGGAGATACAAGACATGGACCTCTAGGACTGGGGAGATACAAGACATGTACCTCTAGGATTGGGGAGAGACAAGACATGGACCTCTAGGACTGGGGAAAGACAAGACATGAGCCTCCAAGACTGGGGAGATAAAAGACATGGACCTCTAGGACTGGGGAGATACAAGACATGTACCTCTAGGATTGGGGAGAGACAAGACATGGGCCTCCAAGACTGGGGAGAGACAAGACATGGACCTCTAGGACTGGGGAGATACATGACGTGTACCTCTAGGACTGGGGAGATACAAGACATGTACCTCTAGGATTGGGGAGATACAAGACATGGACCTCTAGGATTGGGGAGATACAAGACATGGACCTCTAGGATTGGGGAGAGACAAGATATGGACCTCTAGGACTGGGGAGATACAAGACATGTACCTCTAGGATTGGGGAGAGACAAGACATGGACCTCTAGGACTGGGGAGAGACAAGACATGTACCTCTAGGATTGGGGAGAGACAAGACATGGGCCTCCAGGACTGGGGAGATACAAGACATGGACCTCTAGGATTGGTGAGAGACAAGACATGGACCTCTAGGACTGGGGGAGATACAAGACATGTACCTCTAGGATTGGGGAGAGACAAGACATGGACCTCTAGGACTGGGGAGATACAAGACATGGACCTCTAGGACTGGGGAGATACAAGACATGGGCCTCTATGATTGGGGAGATACAAGACATGTACCTCTAGGATTGGGGAGAGACAAGACATGGGCCTCCAGGATTGGGGAGATACAAGACATGGACCTCTAGGATTGGGGAGATACAAGACATGGGCCTCTAGGACTGGGGAGATAGAACACAAAGATTTCTACAAGAACTGGGAATACACAAGACAAGCAACACTAGGACTGGGGGATAAAAGATATGTGTCGCTAGGACTGGAAGAATACAATACATGAACCCCTAGGACTGGTATGATACAAGGTACACACCACTAGGGCTTAGGACAAACAAGGCATAGCCCTCTAGGATTGGGGAGAGACAAGTCATGGGCCTCCAGGACTGGGGAGATACAAGACATGTACCTCTAGGATTGGGGAGAGACAAGACATGGGCCTCCAGGACTGGGGAGATACAAGACATGGACCTCTAGGACTGGGGGAGATACAAGACATGTACCTCTAGGATTGGGGAGAGACAAGACATGGACCTCTAGGACTGGGGAGATACAAGACATGGACCTCTAGGACTGGGGAGATACAAGACATGGGCCTCTATGATTGGGGAGATACAAGACATGTACCTCTAGGATTGGGGAGAGACAAGACATGTGCCTCCAGGATTGGGGAGATACAAGACATGGACCTCTAGGATTGGGGAGATACAAGACATGGGCCTCTAGGACTGGGGAGATAGAACACAAAGATTTCTACAAGAACTGGGAATACACAAGACAAGCAACACTAGGACTGGGGGATAAAAGATATGTGTCGCTAGGACTGGAAGAATACAATACATTAACCCCTAGGACTGGGAAGATACAAGGTACACACCACTAGGGCTGGTGAGAGACAAGGCATATGGCCCCAAAGACTAGGGAGAAACAAGACATGGGTATCTAAACTTGGAGAAATACAAGGAATGAACCCCTAGGACTGGGATGATACAAGGTACACACCACTAGGGCTTAGGACAAACAAGGCATGGCCCTCTAGGACTGGGGAGATACAAGACATGGACCTCTAGGACTGGGGAGATACAAGACATGTACCTCTAGGATTGGGGAGAGACAAGACATGGGCCTCCATGACTGGGGAGATACAAGACATGGACCTCTAGGATTGGGGAGAGACAAGACATGGACCTCTAGCATTGGGGAGATACAAGACATGGGCCTCCAAGACTGGGGAGATACAAGACATGGACCTCTAGGACTGGGGAGATACAAGACATGGACCTCTAGGATTGGGGAGAGAAAAGACATGTACCTCTAGGATTGGGGAGAGACAAGACATGGACTTCTAGGATTGGGGAGAGACAAGACATGGGCCTCCAAGACTGGGGAGATACAAGACATGGGCCTCTAGGATTGGGGAGATACAAGACATGGGCCTCTAGGATTGGGGAGAGACAAGACATGGGCCTCTAGGACTAGGGAGATACAAGACATGGGCCTCTAGGACTGGGGAGATACAAGACATGGACCTCTAGGACTGGGGAGATACAAGACATGGACCTCTAGGACTGGGGAGATACAAGACATGGACCTCTAGGACTGGGGAGATACACGACATGGGCCTCTAGGATTGGGGAGAGACAAGACATGGGCCTCTAGGACTGGGGAGATACAAGACATGTACCTCTAGGATTGGGGAGATACAAGGCATGGACCTCTAGGACAGAGGATACAGAACACAAAGATGTCTACAAGAACTGGGAATACACAAGACAAGCAACACTAGGACTGGGGGATAAAAGATATGTGTCGCTAGGACTGGAAGAATACAATACATTAACCCCTAGGACTGGGAAGATACAAGGTACACACCACTAGGGCTGGTGAGAGACAAGGCATATGGCCCCAAAGACTAGGGAGAAACAAGACATGGGTATCTAACATTGGAGAAATACAAGGAATGGACCTCAAGGACTGGGGAGATAGATGGGCTTCTAGGACTTGGAAGATACAAGGTACACACCACTAGGACTTAGGAGAAACAAGGCATGGCCCTCTAGGATTGGGGAGAGACAAGTCATGGTACTTTAGGACTGGGGAGAGACAGGGCATGGGCCTATAGGACTGGGGAAATACAGTACAGAAACTACCGTGGCAGGTAGGATAGAAAAGCATGGGCCTCTAGGACCGAGAGACATGCTACAGACCAGTAGGGCTGAGGAGAAACAAGGCACAAACCACTAGGACTAGATGGATACGAGGTATAATCCACAGGGTGGAGCCTCAATGACTGGGGAGAGACAAGGTACAGTTTACAGGGGAGATATACAGGGCACCCACCATTTGGGCTGGGGGATTGCCTGATGAGAACCCCTAGGACTGTGGAGATACAGAGCTTGGTCCATTAGTAGAGGGAGGACATGAACTGGGAGTAAGAGCCCTGACCACTAGGACTAAGCTGCGACAGGACCAGCATTATCCAAGAATGGTGACATACAATGCACATAGACATCTAGCACTGGTGACCTCCCAGTCTTCTATTAAATCTCAACCACCAATGGCTGGTGAATGGCCCACATGACAATCCAATGGCTGATGAATGGCCCACGGGACAATCCAATGGCTGATGAATGGCCCACGGGGCAATCCCGATTCACACCGCGGAGGTTGCGGTGTGCTGACCCCGTGGAACATTCCGATCGTGACAATTTCCTCTTCCAGTTGCAGGTCTCCAGTTCATCGGGCGAGTTTTTCGGCTACATAGATCAAAAGTGGGCAAGTTTCTCCTCCACCTTCGACATCTCGGACCCCTTGGGGCTTATTTATCTTAAAGTCAAAGGCCCGGGGTGGAGCGAAGGCCTTATGTCTGATGCCCATTATCAGGTAAGTCTACCGACCAAAATGCTGACTAAAATTCCTTTTGTCACAGGAGCCGAGCAAACTTCTAGATTGTGATGTTATTATCGACTCTTCTTTGAACATTCTGTAAGGTTTTTGGGGGTAAAATTGGATTTTTAAAGGAAAGTGGAGATTAAAAAACCCTTCCCTTCGGTTTCCTCAGCCATGTATGTCTGATGAGATCTCCTTTTAGGGGGGCACACAGCAGGGTTGATAGTAACCAGAACTATCAGACTTTTTGGGGATGCTTCTGAGGTATGGGTGCCCTTTAAGATCAGTTAATACTTTTTGGGGTATCAGTAGTTCACCAATGTGAACATTTCCTTGGGGTCCTTAGCCCTGAGTCCTGAGCCTTGAGTCCGGAGCCTTGAGTCCTGAGCCCTGATCCCTGAGTCCTGGGCCCTGAGTCCAGAGCCATAAGCCTTGAGCCCTGAGCCCTGAGGCCTGAGCCTTGAGCCCTGAGGCCTGAGCCTTGAGTCCTGAGGCCTGAGCCTTGAGTCCTGAGTCCTGAGCCTTGAGCCCTGAGCCTTGAGTCCTGAGCCCTGAGTCCTGAGCCCTGAGCCTTGAGTCCTGAGCCTTGAGTCCTGAGCCCTGAGGCCTGAGTCCTGAGCCCTGAGGCCTGAGCCCTGAGCCCTGAGTCCTGAGCCCTGAGTCCTGAGCCCTGAGCCCTGAGTCCTGAGCCCTGAGTCCTGAGCCTTGAGTCCTGAGTCCTGAGCCCTGAGCCTTGAGTCCTGAGCCTTGAGTCCTGAGCCCTGAG
>NW_017309652.1:40002-41933 GCF_000935625.1 Nanorana parkeri | reverse complement strand
CATTGGATCACCTGTTGGCTCTCCTCACCTCGTGGCTCCGGGTCCAGACAGAATACTGACACATATCGGGTCCAGCAGAACTATAAGTCCATTTACAATGATTTCTCCATCTAGGACTCCCCCAGTCCAGTGATAGAACTTTGCTAGCGGCTGATTGGAGGAGAATTGGAGTCCCAGTATATATCATGTGCTCAGCACAAAGCTGACACGCTCCGGGGGGCTCCGGGGGTTCGTCAGGGCTCCAGAGGACACAATGATTCTGGTCCAATGGGCCCCAGCACCCGCCCGTCCCCCGGCCCTCAATGTTCATGGATCGGTGACGATCTCCTCTCTGTATTCCAGGAATTCCTCAACGAGGAGAGCCGGCGGAACCACAACTCCCAGCCACGGTCCAGCTGAGCGCTTCCCCCGCTGCCTGCAACATGTTCCCCTGAGGATGAAGATGACATGACAGAGAGTTCTGTGTATTCTGTGGGGGCGACATGATGGGGCCCCGTACAGTCCACCTGACAGGGGCCCCATCCATTATCTCCCCGTAGGCTTTAAGAGGCCCCCCATGTTGGTGTCTCCTCATACACTGCAGGAGCCCAAAATTCCCCCACCCGCCTCACAGCCCAGGGGTCCGTACCCGGGGCCCGCACCCGTACCCTGCCCGCCCCACCACGGAGTTCCCCTTTAATGTATAACTAAAATATTCAAAAAGATGAAAACAATGATTATTATTTATATGTATTTATTATAATGAATATTCCCTCCAATAAACAGACTTCTGCTAATGAACAGCATGCTGGTACTTGTAGTTCTGTTCACAGCTTCCCTCCTGCTGGGCTGCAGCCTCCCTCATTCCAGGCCACAGCTTCCCTCCTGCTGGGCTGCAGCCTCCCTCATTCCAGGCCACAGCTTCCCTCCTGCTGGGCTGCAGCCTCCCTCATTCCAGATCACAGCTTCCCTCCTGCTGGGCTGCAGCCTCCCTCATTCCAGATCACAGCTTCCCTCCTGCTGGGCTGCAGTCTCCCTCATTCCAGGCCACAGCTTCCCTCCTGCTGGGCTGCAGCCTCCCTCATTCCAGGCCACAGCTTCCCTCCTGCTGGGCTGCAGCCTCCCTCATTCCAGGCCACAGCTTCCCTCCTGCTGGGCTGCAGCCTCCCTCATTCCAGGCCACAGCTTCCCTCCTGCTGGGCTGCAGCCTCCCTCATTCCAGGCCACAGCTTCCCTCCTGCTGGGCTGCAGCCTCCCTCATTCCAGGCCACAGCTTCCCTCCTGCTGGGCTGCAGCCTCCCTCATTCCAGGCCACAGCTTCCCTCCTGCTGGGCTGCAGCCTCCCTCATTCCAGGCCACAGCTTCCCTCCTGCTGGGCTGCAGCCTCCCTCATTCCAGGCCACAGCTTCCCTCCTGCTGGGCTGCAGCCTCCCTCACTCCAGGCCACAGCTTCCCTCCTTACTGGGCTGCAGCCTCCCTCATTCCAGGCCACAGATTCCCTCCTGCTGGGCTGCAGCCTCCCTCATTCCAGATCACAGCTTCCCTCCTGCTGGGCTGCAGCCTCCCTCATTCCAGATCACAGCTTCCCTCCTGATGGGCTGCAGCCTCCCTCATTCCAGGCCACAGATTCCCTCCTGCTGGGCTGCAGCCTCCCTCATTCCAGGCCACAGCTTCCCTCCTGCTGGGCTGCAGCCTCCCTCATTCCAGGCCACAGCTTCCCTCCTGCTGGGCTGCAGCCTCCCTCATTCCAGGCCACAGCTTCCCCCCTGCTGGGCTGCAGCCTCCCTCATTCCAGATCACAGCTTCTCTCCTGCTGGGCTGCAGCCTCCCTCATTCCAGGCCACAGCTTCCCTCCTTGCTGGGCTGCAGCCTCCCTCATTCCAGGCCACAGCTTCCCTCCTTCCTGGGCTGCAGCCTCCCTCATTCCAGGCCACAGCTTCTCTCCTGCTGGG